>NC_091165.1:21434187-21486687 GCF_040958095.1 Procambarus clarkii
GCGGACTGTAATTAGATAGTCACGAGGTTCAGAGCCGTACATACATCTCTCAGTGTTGCTGTGTACACCTGTTATTATGTGGGGCCTGGCTCTACCTTGTGAGGTGGGAGGGATGCTGCCAGACATAGTTATGGCTCTGGGAGAGTGCATTTTCTAGTTTTTTTCTCTGTGATTTTCTTGCATCCAATTACCGCTTGCTTCTGACGTTTTTACACACACAAACGCGCGCGCGCGCGCGCACACACACACACACACACACACACACACACACACACACACACACACACACACACACACACACACACACATTTTTGAAGTGTAGATATGATAGAGCCCAATAGGCTCAGGAACCTGTACACCTGCTGGTTGACGGTTGAGAGGCGGGACCAAAGAGCCAGAGCTTAACCCCCGCAAGCACAATTAGGTGAGTACACACAACACACACACACACACACACACACACACACACACACTAATACTATATTTCAGGGACCGACAGACATTCTTGTTGAATATAATCTTTGAGGTTAGAAGAATTATTGTAGTTCGATTGTTTTCTTTATTTCTTAGATACTTATTTACGTAGGAATTTGGAAAATTACAACTTACAATATTCGTGTATATTTTAAATGCCGTTGATTCGTGTGACTAAGGAATAATTCACCGCCACAGGCAGAAGGAACATGAATAAACAATTATTATTTATTTATCTTTTTAACATTTTTCATTTACCTTTCCGTTATTCTCTGGTGAAGCTAAATTGTACCTAAGCAAAATGCTCAAAACCAATTAAAATGGTTCAGTTAATTTTGTTTAATTAATTTAGAAGTTTTCTTTCCAAGTGATGAAACTTAAGATGATCAGGGCTGGAATTGTTGACTTTTTTTTTAACATATTAGGTACATCTGCATTAGTGCAGCTACCATAGACTATATGAAGTGGAGTACAGTGTGTCAAAAAAGCTAACTAGGTGATGCTAAAAAATCCCCATCACACAAGATGGTTAGTCATACAGAGGCATGTGATAAGCGGTCTGCACTGGCAGACTCCGGATGCATTTTGAGGATATCAACAACACAAGATTGAATAAGGTAGCAGTGGTAATACAAGTCCCCATCTCGCAGGATGGTTAGTCATACAGGGCCATGTGTTTAATAGCCTGCACTGGCAAATTTTGGGTATACTGTGAGGATATCTTCAAGAATACGAGAGTGAATAAAGTAATTGCAAAGCTCCAGGTACCTCATGCCAACTGGTCTGAAAGGTCTAATAACTGGGCATTCAGTGATGTAGTGCGGGAGATCATGCCGTAGTTCCTGCTCACAGAGTTTGCAACTGGAGTGCTCAGGATTGGGAGACCCGTCACCTGCAGCCACCTGCCACAGGTAACGGTAACCCAACCTGATCCTTGCAACCACTGTGTCGCACAGTCTAGTGGACGTTTTGTGCTGTCCATAGATGTAGGTTTCAGATCTGAACAAATCATAGCTTTTTATACTAGTACTTTCAGGTCGTTGGGAGTCAGTAAGTTCTTTCCTATCAGATCTGAATGTTTGGACCAATACAGTTTTGACAGCAGAGATGGGGATACCTAGATCTAATTCAACTTCAAACTTGTTACACGCTAATTTGGCTGCCATGTCTGTCTCATTATGATGGGTTATATTTATGTGTGAAGGTATCCATACAAAGGAGATTCGAGACCCTTTACTCTGTGCATCAATTAGGTCATTTATAATTGGGAGTATGAGGTTCTTGCTGTCGATCTTCCAAGAGAAGTTTTCGATTGCTTGAAGAGCAGACTTTGAATCGCAGAATATTATTCCTCCTCCAATGTTTTTTAATGTGCTGGTTGCTAAATGTAATGCTGCTAGTTCTGCTTGTGTAGAGGTCAGCCAGTTGTTTAACCTGACACTGACAGTCTTTGTGCAAATATTATTTCTATAAAACCTACATGCCGCTGCAGTCCGTCAAGTAGAAGACTGGACTGAGCCGTCGGTGTAGACACAGTGCTCGTGAGATCTTAGACTCTCGATGGAGGAGGCAATTGTTTCAAGAGTGACAGCTTTGAGTAGAGCAAGATTCTCATTATCTTTCTTGGTGACAGGTGTGTATGATACTTGAATGGTGGGGTACAGATAAAGAGGAATATCAGAGACAGGTAGATTGCACTTAAAAGGAATGTTAAGTTTAATGAGATTGTAAGCATTGTTTCTCAGCCAATTATCATAAAAGGAGTGAGTTGGTATGTCGGCACCAGTCAAAAGGGTATTAACAGCACTAAATAATTTGTCTCTGAGCAATGCAGGAGATGTAGGATCTCTCATGACTTTAAGGCAAAAGGTAGTGTTAACTTGACTTAAGCCGTATATAGTCACTCTCCGGGAGCAGGAGCCTCGTTCCAGACGTCTTCACACTCCCTGCCTGGTCCCAGCCTGGTGGAGTATATAGGGTACTGCATTGTCCGACTCCCCTCTGCATCGCTATAATGTTTCGCTTGGCTTTGGACATTTTCCTCGTTAAATGTACATTTTATACATGCTGTATAAGAATTGTTGATGTTTTGTGTGTTTACTAGTTGTGTTTTTGCGGGGGTTGAGCTTTGCTCTTTCGGCCCGCCTCTCAACTGTCAATCAACTGTTTACTAACTACTTACACACACACCCCAGGAAGCAGCCCGTTACAGCTGACTAACTCCCCGGTACCTATTTACTGCTAGGTAACAGGGGCACTTAGGGTGAAAGAAACTTTGCCCATTTGTTTCTGCCTCGTGCGGGAATCGAACCCGCGCCACAGAATTACGAATCCTGCGCGCTATCAACCAGGCTACGAGGCCCCTATGTGTGTGTGTGTGTGTGTGTGTTTTAGAGTTCGGATTAACGTCTCTCATATTTGCGATTTAACTGATTATCACTTTTTGCATACTGAAGTATCACTGTATAATGTATAGATGTGTGAATGTCAAATGCACTATATAGAGGGTCATTGTTCATTATATTTGAGTGCCACTGGCCAATACATTGAGGTGCCGTCGTTCACTATACAGAAGTATTGATCTATAATTGACAAATGTCACTGTCTTCTTTATAGGTGTTATATAATGGAGAGTCACTGTTAAAAATATAGAAAGGTCACTGAATAATATATATAGCAGTGTCACTCTTGAATTCATAGATGTGTCACTTTCCAATATACACGAGTGTCACTGTTTTATAGGAGTGTGAAGGTCCTAATTACACGAACGTGCCCGTCCAATAATGCAGTTTCAAGTATTTGCTAAAAATTTAGTACAATTGATTTATGTATCTAAATTCGCTGTTTCATTGCTAAATGAACTTGCGAATCTCGCACTGAGTATAAAAGAGATTTCTTAACATTGCTGGAAGTAATTTAATCTCCAGAATGGAATGATAAATTACCTCCAATAACTTGGTTAAACTGGTTACCAGAGATAATTGATCGAATCGCTGTATCCTACGTTATGCATATTATCTTAAAGACTCACCTGGCTTAAAATGACACCTCATCTAAGCAACCCCACTTCAGCTAAACGACCCAGTTTTATCTAAACTAACCCTCATCACCTCAACCAACCCACTTCACCTACACCACTCACCCGAGGAACCCAAACTTAAGCAACTCAACCACACCTAACCCACCAACAACCTCATAACTCTTGTTAACATACCACCTGACCCAAACAACCCAACCTCAACCAAACCAATCAACCAACCAACCAGCCTGGCCTAAGCCAACCAACTTCACTTCAACCAATCCAATAATACATAGTCTAATTTCTAACGTCGTATGAAAGTATGATTCAGTGTCATGGAGTATAACTTAAGTCTTCCGGCCAGCGTGTGTATTGGCTCACACACACACACACACACACACACACACACACACACACACACACACACACACACACACACACACACACACACACACACACACACACTGTGTGTGTGTGTTAGGCACAACAAAAGACGAAAACTAAAAATGTGTTGGTTTACCGTAACATTGGAAAATATTTAAGAACGCAAGGATGAGGCGCGGAAAGGGGCGTGGGGGAGGGGGGGATGGAGAGGGGAATAATGCTTGGGGAATGGAGCAGGAGGTAAAAGAGGGAGAGGGGAAAGGAGGGAAAGAGGAAACATTCCCTCGGAAACACTTAGCATATTGGTTTGAAATGCAATTAAAACTCCGACCCGTTTCTCAAGTTGTTACGAGGTCTCGCTTATGTATATACCTGGGGGGGGGGAGGGAGACAGAGAGGGGGAGAGAAAGAGAGAGAGAGAGGGAGAGAGAAAGAGAGAGGGAGAGAGAGGGGGAGAGAAAGAGAGAGAGAGAGAGAGAGAGAGAGGGAGAGAGAGAGGGAGAGAGAGAGGGAGAGAGAGGGAGAGAGAGGGGGAGAGAAAGAGAGAGGGAGAGAGAGAGAGAGAGAGAGAGAGAGAGAGAGAGAGAGAGAGAGAGAGAGAGAGAGAGAGAAAGAGACAACACGGGATAATCAAATTAACTAGGGGAATATACTCTAATGTTCAAATCTTCGAATCTTGGTATTCATCTGATATCTCACCCCCATTCCCCTCCCTCATTCCCCCAATCCCCCTCTCTCAGCCCCCTTATCCCCCAACAACGTATGACCGTCTAACATCTCAGTATTAAAACAGAAAGAATACTAAAAAAAAAAAAACATTAAAAAAAAATTAATTTGTACGGTCTTCCAACCTATAACATATGCAGACACACTTTACACACACACCTCAACTTACTTTTATTTCCCCCAATGTTTCCAAGAAAAGTTGAGTTTAAAAACCAAAAGGAAATGATTGCCGAAGGTAACTGATCATACAATGAAGGGATTGGAAGTTGGAAACAAATCACCAAGGGTTCTGCCAAGCACTGGAAAGCTTATCAGCTCTCCTATAGGCATTTTTTTTTAATCAATTCTGGGGTGGTCCCGTGTAATGAAACCGAGCATTAGGTCGTGGGATTTTGAGCTATAGGCATTTGATCTGCGTTACTGTTGTTTTACGGCACTGTTGTCTCATGGATGATTCAAAGAGTTTTGGTTAGACTGATTGGAAGCTTTCTTGTGCTCTAAAGGTTTTTTTTTTAGAGGGGGTGAATTTCCAAGTTCCAGTTTTTACGTGAAGGCTTATCTTAGATGTATATATGTATTATATAAGTACAAATTGAGATGTGTTTATTATTTAACATTTGACATTTCTGTAGACAAATCAATTCTGCTTTTAACACTATTTAATATTTCACACTATTAAAATTGAATGATGTTAAAGCTTATCAAAGTTGTATTCCTTTATCTTCTATCCCTGACCTTCCTCCTGAGGAAAACAAATGTTAAAATTATGGAATTCTAGACCTACCTTTTGGTGGGTCGTGTGTCGCAGAGGTCGATGGTGTTATGGATATTCCAATAATCTGAGATTATTGTGATTGTGGTTACATTCATTGTTTTTGATAATGGCAACAATATTTGAATTTCTTTATTTTCCCTTTACTTAATTTCACGCCTGGGCGATCGAATACGTGGATATTTAGTCATCGCCGTAGAAATATGTACATATATATACAGGGTCAATTGTGAGTTGAAAGAGGGGAGGGGGGGGAAGAGATAAAACACAATTTCGTGTGGGCTGCAATTAGGGAACCGAATGGAGTTGATCAAATCAACCAGGTTCTTTTTATGTTAATCATGTCGCGATGAAAATAAATGCACAGAATATGCCTAGACAAAACTCTAGATGTCAGTTTTCAGAGGTTAGTGAATTTAAACACTAAAATACATTGACGAAGAAACAGACCTTGATAAAATGAGAACTTTAATGTATAGCCATTGGCAGGCGGACAATGGTCCTACTCCAGTCCTCTGGAGTAGTCCTAGTCCAGCCCTACTGGGGTAGGACTGGGGCGAGGACCGGAAGCGTGGCCAAAGACCTCCCTCTATCAGGGATATAAACTAGAACATTTTGTGGTGGATAATGTGTTTCATTAACAGTATCGTGTACGTTTGTGGCTGTCGGGGTCGTCTCAGTACTAATAGTAAGGTATCAACATTTTAGAGCATTCAACAATATGGTAATAAGATGTCATGTGGAGCTGGGCACAGTCCAGCTCCATTAGTAGGAATATGAAAGGAATATGAACATTCGGTGGAATATGAAAGTGGGTAAGATAAACCCCTGATTAGGTTTCAGTTGGAAGGCTCATGATCCCTAAAGGATTCAGTTGCATCCCAGGTGGCATTGCTTTTCACCATGTCGTGGTGTAGTAGTGTAAAGTATTAAAACTTCTTAATACACCCAAGGCATAGGTTCGAATCCTCTTCGAGGCTCCTCTGATTTTCTCATTGATACATCACGTTAATGCGATTTATTTGAACATGAGAGTTGGTTCGTTTTGAAACTTGAGCCTAGTGCCAAAAAATTGACGTAGTTGGCCTTGGGATTAGTGTGGAGTATTAGGCTGCCTAAACGGCTTGAGCAGTCTATGTACTCACCTATTTGGGTGAGTACACTGGAGTCCTCATACAAGCTACTGTGTGTGTGTGTGTGTGTGTGTGTGTGTGTGTGTGTGTGTGTGTGTGAGTGTGTGTGTGTGAGTGTGTGTGTGTATGTATTCACCTGGTTGTGCTTCGGGAGGTTGAGCTCTGCTCTTTCGGCCCGCCTCTCAACTGTCAATCAACTGTTTCTACTACTACTTTTTTCTTCTCCACACCACACACACACACACACACACACACACACACACACACACCTTAGGAAGCAGCCCATGACAGCTGACTAACTCCCAGGTACCTATTTACTACTAGGTAACAGGGGGCTTAGGGAGAAAGAAACTCTGCCCATCGTTTCTCTCCGGCGCCCGGGATCGAATCCGGGACCACAGGATCACGTGCCCAGCGTGCTGTCCGCTCGGCCACCGGCTTCCCTATATATGTGTGTGTGTGTGTGTGTGTGTGTGTGTGTGTGTGTGTGTGTGTGTGTGTGTGTGTGTGTGTGTGTGTGCGCGCGCGCGCGCACTACAGTGGGCCTTGAATTTTATTTATAATACAGTGAACAACCTTAATTGTTAACAAAGTAAACTAAGTGTAAAGTTTTCCATTTACTTGTAGTCCAACTGATGGTGATACCCAGTTGTCATAAACAAAAGCAATAGAGACAAATTTAGGATTGCTGTGAATAGTTTTTTGCAATTCTAAAAACAGGGAACATATTCTCAATTAAATCATGTGACCTGAGTATAGGGTTCGCAGGCTCGCGTACATTTTCAGGGCTCCACTCTTTATAACAATATCAGGGTGATTGATGCATACCTTTCGAAGATTCTAAATCTAAAATTGCATTCCAATTATTACACTTGACGACCAGTTATGACTTGATGATGTGTTGAATTATATGCAGTTATAGAACCTTAGACGAAGCCTCTATAAAGGTGCGCTTCGAACAATGGAAGTGACTGAAGCACTTTTCGAGAAAACCCGAACATAATCAGCTGCGAGTCGTACGCAGAGAACATTGACTTGGTAAATGGGGAGGCGGCCTGTACATGGAACAGATCTGTATCCATTGTTCTGGCGACCCGACAGTCCATCACGTGACTGTCATCACAGCCTTCGTATATAACTCTGGAGGATGGTTGTCTCTTCTTTCATTTTTCTTTGTACATGTGTCTCCTAGGTTTGCATTCTTGCTTTCTCGCTCTTCCGCCCTCTTCCTCGCTCTCTCCCGCTCTCTCTGGCTTTCTTGCCCTGACGCTCTCACTCCCTCTTGCTCTCTCACCCTTTCGCTCTCTCCCCCAACCTCTCTCTGCCACGCGCTCTCTCGCTCTCTTAACTCTGCAAGAGACAGCAAGTTTCTCTAAAGCACTTTATGGACCGTGTAAAACGAGGCGATTACCTCAGTGAGGCGTTATAAAGCTTATCTCAGTACTGTGTAAATTCATAGAGAGGGAAAAATAAGAATGTAAAGAGGAAGGTGAGAGTTGGTGTCGTGAGAAGAGAAAGGAAGGAAATAGGATAATGGGATTACTCGTCGCGAAGGAGAAGGGAGAATGAGACACCGAGAGTATAAGGATTAGAAGAGCAAAGGGAGACTATGAAGGGTAGGTGAGGGAAGGATGGAAACCGGGTTAAAAAGAGGGAAGGGGGATGTAAAGGGTTAACTTGATAGTTGCTCCCATGTGATCGTACTTTCTTTATGGCACCGTCCCATCAACTGGTCCTCTCACCGGCACCTCCTCCCTTTCTGCTATTTCCTTCCCTTTCCCTCCAGCTCTTCCTTCCTCTTCTCCTTACTTCCCACCCTCTCCCCTTCCTCATATGTTCTTACTTTCCCTCCCATATTCTCACCTAATCCTCTTCTCCTTGTCTCTCCTTTCCCCTTAACCTTTACTTCCCATTCCCTTCCTTCCCCCCCCCCTCCTATCCCATCCCTTAGTCCCATCTGCCGCACGCCCTGAGATTATCCACCAGAGAGGACCTTAAACCCCTGAGCTTTATCTCCATGACGGGTGGATCACAGGTGGGCGCCCGCCCCCAGATATCAATAACGTCTTCCATGTGCTGAGAGGATTAAGACTCCCGGCCAGCGGTCCCCTCCTGAGCCTTGTCCTCGGTGGGAGGGCATCCCCGGTACAGAGTTGACCATGGTGGAGGAGAGGGGAAAGGGGACGGGAGGGGTACTTGGGGTGATGCAATGGGAGAGGAGGGGAGGGATAGGAAAGGGCTGTGGAATATGGATGGGAAGGGGAAAGGATAAAGGAGAGAAGATGATAACTCGAGCTCAACCACTGTAGCAAGCGACTCAGCCTCTTGAAGGACGTACTATATCCTTCCAGGATTCAATCCTATACAAGCTGCCCCTCCAAACTAATTCACCTGTAACGGAGGAAACTATATACACTGACTCATGCCAGGCATCTATTGACATCCAACCACAAGAGAGCCTCAGAGAGGAGAAATACGCTGCTTCTGAACGCAGTCAACATGATTGCAGTAAGAAATGACTCTACCAAGGACATGTGCAAAAATAAAAAAAATAAAAAACATTAAACAATCAAAACACTTAATTACCAACACGCCAACATATTGGTAAACAGGGAACCTATCAACAAAATTTCCATTCTCCTGGGCCGCAGGAGACTGCAGAGACGAATTCTACAACATGTTAGAGTTATAGAATTTGCTTTCTACACCACAAATTCTGAGTAGTAATCGATAATTGTTCACGGACAGAAAACGGTGTTGTAAAACGCTAGCGGCTCACTCTACGAACGCGAGCGGCGGCTCACTCTACGAACGCGAGCGGCGGCTCACTCTACGAACGCGAGCGGCGGCTCACTCTACGAACGCGAGCGGCGGCTCACTCCACGAACGCGAGCGGCGGCTCACTCCACGAACGCGAGCGGCGGCTCACTCCACGAACGCGAGCGGCGGCTCACTCCACGAACGCGAGCGGCGGCTCACTCCACGAACGCGAGCGGCGGCTCACTCCACGAACGCGAGCGGCGGCTCACTCCACGAACGCGAGCGGCGGCTCACTCTACGAACGCGAGCGGCAGCTCACTCTACGAACCCGAGCGGCAGCTCACTCTACGAACGCGAGCGGCGGCTCTACGAACGCGAGCGGCGGCTCACTCTACGAACGCGAGCGGCGGCTCATTCTACGAACGTGAGCGGCGGCTGCTCACTCTACGAACGCGAGCGGCGGCTGCTCACTCTACGAACGCGAGCGGCGGCTGCTCACTCTACGAACGCGAGCGGCCGCTGCTCACTCTACGAACGCGAGCGGCCGCTGCTCACTCTACGAACGCGAGCGGCCGCTGCTCACTCTACGAAGGCGAGCGGCGGCTGCTCACTCTACGAACGCGAGCGGCGGCTGCTCACTCTACGAACGCGAGCGGCGGCTCACTCTACAAACGCAAGCGGCGGCTCACTCTACAAACGCGAGCGGCGGCTCACTCTACAAACGCGAGCGGCGGCTCACTCTACAAACGCGAGCGGCGGCTCACTCTACGAACGCGAGCGGCGGCTCACTCTACAAACGCGAGCGGCGGCTCACTCTACAAACGCGAGCGGCGGCTCACTCTACAAACGCGAGCGGCGGCTCACTCTACAAACGCGAGCGGCGGCTCACTCTACAAACGCGAGCGGCGGCTCACTCTACAAACGCGAGCGGCGGCTCACTCTACGAACGCGAGCGGCGGCTCACTCTACGAACGCGAGCGGCGGCTCACTCTACAAACGCGAGCGGCGGCTCACTCTACAAACGCGAGCGGCGGCTCACTCCACGAACGCGAGCGGCGGCTCACTCTACAAACGCGAGCGGCGGCTCACTCTACGAACGCGAGCGGCGGCTCACTCTACGAACGCGAGCGGCGGCTCACTCTACGAACGCGAGCGGCGGCTCACTCTACAAACGCGCGCGGCGGCTCACTCTACAAACACGAGCGGCGGCTCACGCCACGAACGCGAGCGGCGGCTCACTCTACGAACGCGAGCGGCGGCTCACTCTACAAACGCGAGCGGCGGCTCACTCTACGAACGCGAGCGGCGGCTCTACGAACGCGAGCGGCGGCTCACTCTACAAACGCGAGCGGCGGCTCACTCTACGAACGCGAGCGGCGGCTCACTCTACAAACGCGAGCGGCGGCTCACTCTACAAACGCGAGCGGCGGCTCACTCTACAAACGCGAGCGGCGGCTCACTCTACAAACGCGAGCGGCGGCTCACTCTACAAACGCGAGCGGCGGCTCACTCTACAAACGCGAGCGGCGGCTCACTCTACAAACGCGAGCGGCGGCTCACTCTACGAACGCGAGAGCGGCTCACTTTACGAACGCGAGCGGCGGCTCACTCTACGAACGCGAGCGGCGGCTCACTCTACGAACGCGAGCGGCGGCTCACTCTACGAACGCGAGCGGCGGCTCACTCTACGAACGCGAGCGGCGGCTCACTCTACGAACGCGAGCGGCGGCTCACTTTACGAACGCGAGCGGCAGCTCACTCTACGAACGCGAGCGGCAGCTCACTCTACAAACGCGAGCGGCGGCTCACTCTACAAACGCGAGTGGCGGCTGATTCCCTCCTGTGGGGGAAAGGGGAGTATTGCGGCTCTTTGGGGTAGGCTTGGGTTTGTGATTGCCAAAGTAGGGACAGCAACATCCTGTATCTTCATGACAAACTACCTCCTGGACGAAGGAGACGATAGCCGCTCCAATTCTGTCCGAGACGTCTTCCGGTGTATGACTTCCATCACCATCAACTGGGTGATAATTGTACTCCACAAGGTACTTTTGTACCGCAGGTCGGAAGAAGTGCGATTTCAGCCAGTTAATGTCCCGTACATCAATTGGTTTGGATGTGATGGTAAACAGGATGACATTGATCGCATCCAGTGGCTGTTTATCATTCTTCATGTGGAGAACAGCTTCGAAGGAAAACCGGTCGGTCATTTCTCTTAGGACCAATTGGTTAACGAGCCACGGTCGGAACTGCAGGTCCATTCGTATGATGGCCCTTTCGTCAACGGTCCTCGTCTGTTCCTCTTCGTGAACAATTGAATGCCGCGTCTCTTCCACCTCGTCATCGGTGTAGAGCCACGACGGTTCCTTATAAGACGTGGTGAGCCACGTCTGTACTTCTCCTTCATCGGCGGAGATCAGCGTCTGTTTCACCTTATCATTGGTGGAGAGCCACGATGGCTCCTCGTCCAGTGAGCAGAGCCACGACGGTTCCTTATAAGACGTGGTGAGCCACGTTTCTTCCTCGTCGTCATCAGAGAGCCACGATGGCTCCTCATCCAGTGAGCAGAGCCACGACGGTTCCTTATAAGACGTGGTGAGCCACGTTTCTTCCTCGTCGTCATCAGAGAGCCACGATGGCTCCTCGTCCAGTGAGCAGAGCCACGACGGTTCCTTATAGGACGTGGTGAGCCACGTTTCTTCCTCCTCGTCATCAGAAGAGAGCCACGATGGCTCCTCGTCAAGTGAGCAGAGCCACGATGGCTCCTTGAAAGAGGAGGAGAGCCACGTCTCTTCCTCCTCGTCAATGGAGGGAACCCACGACAAATCCTCTTCGTCAACGGCGGAGGGCTCCGTCTGTTCCTCCTTGTCAGCGGAGTAGAGCCACGTCTGTTCATCCTCATCAACGGAGGAGAGCTCAGTCTCTTTCACCTCGCCAACGGAGGAGAGCCGCGTCTGTTCCTCCTTGTCAACGGAGTAGAGCCACGTCTGTTCATCCTCATCAACGGAGGAGAGCTCCGACTCTTTCACCTCGCCAACGGCGGAGAGCCGCGTCTGTTCCTCCTTGTCAACGGAGTAGAGCCACGTCTGTTCATCCTCATCAACGGAGGAGAGCTCCGTCTCTTTCACCTAGCCAACGGCGGAGAGCCGCGTCTGTTCCTCCTCGTCAGTGGCAGAGAGCCTCAAGGGTTCCTTCTCACTGGTGCCGTCGGAGGAAAGAGAGAGCAATTTCTCCTCCTGGGCTTCCTTGGTCTCCTCCTCCCGTGGTAACTTCACCTTCTCTTCCTCCTTCGTCTTCGCTCTCAGGCGCCTGACGAGAGCGTTGCCGGCGACGTAGAGACAGAGGACGGCCGCCGCCGCCACTATCAAGCCGCAACAATAACGCTGGAAGGTGTGTACCTGCGCCAGGAAGGTGCTGAGGAAGCTGACCCTGCGGCGCAGCTGGAGGTAACGAGGCAGGGCGCCAACCACCGGCAGCGCCTCCAACAGGCGCCACATACGGCCGCCCATCGTGGACTGCCACTCCCGCAGGGGCTCGCGAGGGACACTGAACAACAGCCCCGCGAAGGGCAACTTGCACACCAATCTGAATAACACGCAGCTAACGCTGCTCTACTGCATCAGCGCCTAGACTAAGTAGTCCTCAATCCTCGCGAGGTCCATGGTCGCTGCCTGAAGGGCCATCCAGGAGCAGAACACTACGATGACGACTGTACACGTTAATTGATTCATTTTTAAAACTTTCATTTACTATTATTTATTTAATTTCATTTAACAAAAGTTTTTTTATTAAATTCCTTTTGACCCTTCAGTAGTTATCTGGAAATGTTGGTATCGGAGATTTACGAACATGAACCAAACGGAGGTGAGTTATGTGTGTAGACTCGTTACGGTTTACTGTGGTAACATTGCCTAGGGATCGTGCAAGCTTTGCACACACAACGTGCATGTGTGTGTGTAGGTTTGTGTGTGCACATGCATGCATATGTGTGTGTGAATGTAAGCGTGTGTGCGTTTGTAAACGTGAGTGCGTGTGTATGAAGTACTGACGGCGCCAGTAGTGCTGACGGCGCCAGTAGTGCTGACGGCGCCAGTAGTGCTGACGGCGCCAGTAGGTAATATCGACACGTTCAGTAATGATCGCAATTCTGGTATTGCTGACTAGGGAATATAAATTGGAGGTGTTAGAGGGTGTGATTCTCCAGCCTTGCATATAATGGAAGCGATATTGAGATATTGTTCGGGACGTAATTAACTGTCCCTATAGTGATGACGATAGTAATTGGCCTGGAATTGATGAGGGTTGGTGGGGCTGTGGTTATTGGTGGGGACGATAGTGGTAAAGGGGGTTTGCATGTGGGTAGTTGCTGGCAAAGAGATGGTAAGTATATATATATATATATATACTGGTATTTAAAGCAGAAGCTTTGGCGGTCATAGTTGTGTTGATAGACACACAACTATGACCTCACTACAACTAATAGTGAGGATTATATTGACAATAGAGATGGGGTTGATAGTGAATTTAGGTTTGAATGGTGATGTTAATTACAAATTGTCATTTTTTTTACTTCAGAGTAGTCTTTGTTTCTAATTGCTTATGCCTAAAAATGGCGATTATTTCTTTCAAACTTTGCATATGAGATCCAGAAAGTGATTTCAAATTTACCCAATTTCCAATGAGAAAAGGGCGAATGTGTGTCTTTTCATTCACATAAAGCCAGAAAAGCTATATATGAATCAAAATGACATGTTTTTATACAGCTCAAAAGAACATGACCATACAAGTTTTTGTAGTTTTTGAGACTTTCGTTTCTACTGTAAATAACTTTCACGAATCAGGCTCCAAATATAATCTACCATCATGTTCTCTTTATAACGTCATGGCAGTACAGCCTTCATGGTCCAGTATATCCTAAGGTGGAAACAATCTCCGTAGCTCGCCACAGTCTCGATCAGCTTCACAGAGTTTTCAGCCTTGTGATTATGCAAAAAATCCAAAATTGCTGCAATAAATCTATTCCCAGCCTCTTTCACCTGTCTTTTTGAGCTTTACGGAAAATTCCTTGCACTCTAGGGTCTTCTTTACCTGCGGTCAGACGAAGACACCGGTTTAGACCTGTGTTTGAGTCTTGAAGGTACCTGATGATCCCAACTCCTTAACTTGAGCCGTGACAGAGTGCTCTATATGGACGAATTTGATATGGAGTGGAAGCATCAACACCTTCCAGGTGCCCATGCTGTACTTCCCACTTGATGATGTTCTTCCCACAGAAGAGGAGAGATGTTCTTCTCTCCCGGTCCGTTTAATTCAGTCCAACATCTGGTAGAGACTCTTAATGTTCCGGCTGTCCCAACGTCAAAGGCAGCTGGTATAATTGATGAAATAACCACCCAGCCATACTCGTCATAACTAAGGCGTACAGCAAGGTCTTTTGATGCTCCTGTAATCTTTAAAAATCACCGAATGAGCCAGGGGAAAGTTCTTGAAGTTTTACTCGAAGTTTACTCAGCACTTTCTAGGATGAGAAAATTCGTAGGAGCCGCGATGAGGGTTCGAACCTATGCGATGGATGCTCCCACGCACATCCTTTCAATGATGCAGTCACGTTAGTGTGATTACTCCCTGACTCTCTGGGATGTTCAGGAAAATTGGTAAATTTCAACATTTCGCTGTCCTGGTTACACACCTAAAGCTTGTGTGGGGGCAACAATATAAATTTTACTATACTTGAGACTCTAGAGGCTGAGACTCTCGCTTCATGCAGGTCGGCGTTCAATCCCCGACCGTCCAAGTGGTTGGGCACCATTCTTTCCCCCCCCCCGGTCCCATCCCAATTCTTTATCCTGACCCCTTCCCCAGTGCTATATAGTCGTGATGGCTTGGCGCTTTCCCCCTGATAATTCCCTTCCCCCTCTAGCCAGTGACGTCACCCTCTCCAATTTTAAAATAAAAAATGTTGTTGCAATGACATGGTTTTTATGGTCATAGTGGTGCTCATGTATACACCGATTGTTGTGGTGATTGTTATGTTGTATGGTGTCAGGGGGATTGATAGTCCCGTCAGGAGCTGTGGTGGTGATGGCACCAGAGGTAGTGGTGGTAGTGGTGATTGCAAGAGGCTGCACCATTTGCCAGTTGTGAGTAGGACTCTTGTAATTATTTTTTCCTGCCAACAATTTTTCACAAAAAAAGGTTTTAGTAAAATTGGTTTGTAATACATTAGAAACTGGAGATAATTAGATAAACGTGAGAATTCCTTTTATTAATACACACACACACACACACACACACACACACACACACACACACACACACACACACACACACACACACACACACAAGTGTATTTGTTTCTTTCACTTGCAGCCTCTGTTCACCTAGGTTTAGAATTTTAGTTTTAGTTAAACAGTTGAACCTGAGAGTTAAACAGCTGTTTGGGTTGCATCCTTGGAATATTATGTATTGGTAACTTAATTACCAACACGCCAACATATTGGTAAACTGGGAACCTATCAACAAAATTTCCATTCTCCTGGGCCGCAGGAGACTGCAGCCGAATGTAGAGACGAATTCTACAACACGCTAGAGTTATAGAATTTGCTTTCTACACCACAAATTCTGAGTAGTAATGGATAGATAGGATTAAGGACTTGCCCGAAACGGTGTTCTAAAACGCTAGCGGCTCACTCTACGAACGCGAGCGGCGGCTCACTCTACGAACGCGAGCGGCGGCTCACTCTACGAACGCGAGCGGCGGCTCACTCTACGAACGCGAGCGGCGGCTCACTCTACGAACGCGAGCGGCGGCTCACTCTACGAACGCGAGCGGCGGCTCACTCTACGAACGCGAGCGGCGGCTCACTCTACGAACGCGAGCGGCGGCTCACTCTACGAACGCGAGCGGCGGCTCACTCTACGAACGCGAGCGGCGGCTCACTCTACGAACGCGAGCGGCGGCTCACTCTACGAACGCGAGCGGCGGCTCACTCTACGAACGCGAGCGGCGGCTCACTCTACGAACGCGAGCGGCGGCTCACTCTACGAACGCGAGCGGCGGCTCACTCTACGAACGCGAGCGGCGGCTCACTCTACGAACGCGAGCGGCGGCTCACTCTACGAACGCGAACGGCGGCTCACTCTACGAACGCGAGCGGCGGCTCACTCTACAAACGCGAGCGCAGGCTCACTCTACGAACGCGAGCGGCGGCTCACTCTACAAACGCGAGCGGCAGCTCACTCTACGAACGGGAGCGGCGGCTCACTCTACAAACGCGAGCGGGGGCTCACTCTACGAACGCCGGCTCACTCTACGAACGCGAGCGGCGGCTCACTCTACGAACGCGAGCGACAACTCACTCTACGAACGCGAGCGGCGGCTCACTCTACAAACGCGAGCGGCGGCTCACTCTACGAACGCGAGCGGCGGGTCACTCTTCAAACGCGAGCGGCAACTCACTCTACAAACGCGAGCGGCGGCTCACTCTACAAACGCGAGCGGCGGCTCACTCTACAAACGCGAGCGGCGGCTCACTCTACAAACGCGAGCGGCGGCTCACTCTACAAACGCGAGCGGCGGCTCACTCTACAAACGCGAGCGGCGGCTCACTCTACAAACGCGAGCGGCGGCTCACTCTACAAACGCGAGCGGCGGCTCACTCTACAAACGCGAGCGGCGGCTCACTCTACAAACGTGAGTGCAGGCTCACTCTAGGAACGCGGGCGGCGGCTCACTCTAGGAACGCGAGCGGCGGCTTACTCTACGAACGCTCACTCTATGAACGCGAGCGGGGGCTCACTCTACGAACGCGAGCGGCGGCTCACTCTACGAACGCGAGCGGCGGCTCACTCTAGGAACGCGAGCGGCGGCTCACTCTACGAACGCGAGCGGCGGCTCACTCTACGAACGCGAGCGGCGGCTCACTCTACGAACGCGAGCGGCGGCTCACTCTACGAACGCGAGCGGCGGCTCACTCTACGAACGCGAGCGGCGGCTCACTCTACGAACGCGAGCGGCGGCTCACTCTACGAACGCGAGCGGCGGCTCACTCTACGAACGCGAGCGGCGGCTCACTCTACAAACGCGAGCGCGGCTCACTCTACGAACGCGAGCGGCGGCTCACTCTACAAACGCGAGCGGCGGCTCACTCTACAAACGCGAGCGGGGGCTCAGTCTACGAACGCCGGCTCACTGTACGAACGCGAGCGGCGGCTCACTCTACGAACGCGAGGGGCGGCTCACTCTACGAACGCGAGCGGCGGCTCACTCTACGAACGCGAGCGGCGGCTCACTCTACGAACGCGAGCGGTGGCTCACTCTACGAACGCGAGTTTCGGCTCACTCTACGAACGCGAGCGGCGGCTCACTCTACGAACGCGAGCGGCGGCTCACTCTACGAACGCGAGCGGCGGCTCACTCCACAAACGCGAGCGGCGGCTCACTCTACAAACGCGAGCGGCGGCTCACTCTACAAACGCGAGCGCGGCTCACTCTACGAACGCGAGCGGCGGCTCACTCTACGAACGCGAGCGGCAGCTCACTCTACGAACGCGTGCGGCGGCTCACTCTACGAACGCGAGCGGCGGCTCACTCTACGAACGCGAGCGGCGGCTCACTCTACAAACGCGAGCGCAGGCTCACTCTACAAACGCGAGCGGCGGCTCACTCTACAAACGCGAGCGGCAGCTCACTCTACGAACGGGAGCGGCGGCTCACTCTACAAACGCGAGCGGGGGCTCACTCTACGAACGCCGGCTCACTCTACGAACGCGAGCGGCGGCTCACTCTACGAACGCGAGCGGCAACTCACTCTACGAACGCGAGCGGCGGCTCACTCTACAAACGCGAGCGGCGGCTCACTCTACGAACGCGAGCGGCGGGTCACTCTTCAAACGCGAGCGGCAACTCTCTACAAACGCGAGCGGCGGCTCACTCTACAAACGCGAGCGGCGGCTCACTCTACAAACGCGAGCGGCGGCTCACTCTACAAACGCGAGCGGCGGCTCACTCTACAAACGCGAGCGGCGGCTCACTCTACAAACGCGAGCGGCGGCTCACTCTACAAACGTGAGTGCAGGCTCACTCTAGGAACGCGGGCGGCGGCTCACTCTAGGAACGCGAGCGGCGGCTTACTCTACGAACGCTCACTCTACGAACGCTCACTCTATGAACGCGAGCGGGGGCTCACTCTACGAACGCGAGCGGCGGCTCACTCTACGAACGCGAGCGGCGGCTCACTCTAGGAACGCGAGCGGCGGCTCACTCTACGAACGCGAGCGGCGGCTCACTCTACGAACGCGAGCGGCGGCTCACTCTACGAACGCGAGCGGCGGCTCACTCTACGAACGCGAGCGGCGGCTCACTCTACGAACGCGAGCGGCGGCTCACTCTACGAACGCGAGCGGCGGCTCACTCTACGAACGCGAGCGGCGGCTCACTCTACGAACGCGAGCGGCGGCTCACTCTACGAACGCGAGCGGCGGCTCACTCTACGAACGCGAGCGGCGGCTCACTCTACGAACGCGAGCGGCGGCTCACTCTACGAACGCGAGCGGCGGCTCACTCTACAAACGCGAGCGCGGCTCATTCTACGAACGCGAGCGGCGGCTCACTCTACAAACGCGAGCGGCGGCTCACTCTACAAACGCGAGCGGGGGCTCAGTCTACGAACGCCGGCTCACTGTACGAACGCGAGCGGCGGCTCACTCTACGAACGCGAGGGGCGGCTCACTCTACGAACGCGAGCGGCGGCTCACTCTACGAACGCGAGCGGCGGCTCACTCTACGAACGCGAGCGGTGGCTCACTCTACGAACGCGAGTTTCGGCTCACTCTACGAACGCGAGCGGCGGCTCACTCTACGAACGCGAGCGGCGGCTCACTCCACAAACGCGAGCGGCGGCTCACTCTACAAACGCGAGCGGCGGCTCACTCTACAAACGCGAGCGGCGGCTCACTCTACAAACGCGAGCGCGGCTCACTCTACGAACGCGAGCGGCGGCTCACTCTACGAACGCGAGCGGCAGCTCACTCTACGAACGCGAGCGGCGGCTCACTCTACGAACGCGAGCGGCGGCTCACTCTACGAACGCGAGCGGCGGCTCACTCTACGAACGCGAGCGGCGGCTCACTCTACGAACGCGAGCGGCAGCTCACTCTACGAACGCGAGCGGCGGCTCACTCTACGAACGCGAGCGGCGGCTCACTCTACGAACGCGAGCGGCGGCTCACTCTACGAACGCGAGCGGCGGCTCACTCTACGAACGCGAGCGGCGGCTCACTCTACGAACGCGAGCGGCGGCTCACTCTACGAACGCGAGCGGCGGCTCACTCTACAAACGCGAGCGGCGGCTCACTCTACAAACGCGAGCGGCGGCTCACTCTACAAACGCGAGCGGCGGCTCACTCTACAAACGCGAGCGGCGGCTCACTCTACAAACGCGAGCGGCGGCTCACTCTACAAACGCGAGCGCAGGCTCACTCTACAAACGCGAGCGCCGGCTCACTCTACAAACGCGAGCGGCGGCTCACTCTACAAACGCGAGCGGTGGCTGATTCCCTCCTGTGGGGGAAAGGGGAGTATTGCGGCCCTTTGGGGTAGGCTTGGGTTTGTGATTGCCAAAGTAGGGACAGCAACATCCTGTGTCTTCATGACACACTACCTCCTGGACGAAGGAGACGATAGCCGCTCCAATTCTCTCCGAGACGTCTTCCGGTGTATGACTTCCATCACCATCAACTGAGAGATAATTGTACTCCACAAGGTACTCTTGTACCGCAGGTCGGAAGAAGTGGGATTTCAGCCAGTTAATGTCCCGTACATCAATTGGTTTGGATGTGATGGTAAAGAGGATGACACTGGTCGCATCCAGTGGCTGTTTATCATTCTTCATGTGGAGAACAGCTTCGAAGGAAAACTGGTCGGTCATTTCTCTTAGGACCAATTGGTTAACGAGCCACGGTCGGAACTGCAGGTCCATTCGTATGATGGCCCTTTCGTCAACGGTCCTCGTCTGTTCCTCTTCGTGAACAATTGAATGCCGCGTCTCTTCCACCTCGTCATCGGTGTAGAGCCACGACGGTTCCTTATAAGACGTGGTGAGCCACGTCTGTACTTCTCCTTCATCGGCGGACATCAGCGTCTGTTTCACCTTATCATTGGTGGAGAGCCACGATGGCTCCTCGTCCAGTGAGCAGAGCCACGACGGTTCCTTATAAGACGTGGTGAGCCACGTTTCTTCCTCGTCGTCATCAGAGAGCCACGATGGCTCCTCATCCAGTGAGCAGAGCCACGACGGTTCCTTATAAGACGTGGTGAGCCACGTTTCTTCCTCGTCGTCATCAGAGAGCCACGATGGCTCCTCGTCCAGTGAGCAGAGCCACGACGGTTCCTTATAAGACGTGGTGAGCCACGTTTCTTCCTCCTTGTCAAGTGAGCAGAGCCACGATGGCTCCTTGAAAGAGGAGCAGAGCCACGTCTCTTCCTCTTCGTCAATGGAGGGAACCCAGGACAAATCCTCTTCGTCAACGGCGGAGGGCTCCGTCTGTTCCTCCTTGTCTGCGGAGTAGAGCCACGTCTGTTCATCCTCATCAACGGAGGAGAGCTCCGTCTCTTTCACTACGCCAACGGCGGAGAGCCGCGTCTGTTCCTCCTTGTCAACGGAGTAGAGCCACGTCTGTTCATCCTCATCAACGGAGGAGAGCTCCGTCTCTTTCACCTCGCCAACGGCGGAGAGCCGCGTCTGTTCCTCCTTGTCAACGGAGTAGAGCCACGTCTGTTCATCCTCATCAACGGAGGAGAGCTCCGTCTCTTTCACCTCGCCAACGGCGGAGAGCCGCGTCTGTTCCTCCTTGTCAACGGAGTAGAGCCACGTCTGCTCATCCTCATCAACGGAGGAGAGCTCCGTCTCTTTCACCTCGCCAACGGCGGAGATCCGCGTCTGTTCCTCCTCGTCAGTGGCAGAGAGCCTCAAGGGTTCCTCCTCACTGGTGGCGGGGGAGGAAAGAGAGAGCAATTTCTCCTCCTGGGCTTCCTTAGTCTCCTCCTCCCGTGGTAACTTCACCTTCTCTTCCTCCTTCGTCTTCGCCCTCAGGCGCCTGACGAGAGCGTTGCCGGCGACGTAGAGGCAGAGGACGGCCGCCGCCGCCACTATCAAGCCGCAACAATAACGCTGGAAGGTGTGTACCTGCGCCAGGAAGGTGCTGAGGAAGCTGACCCTGCGGCGCAGCTGGAGGTAACGAGGCAGGGCGCCAACCACCGGCAGCGCCTCCAACAGGCGCCACATGCGGCCGCCCATCGTGGACTGCCACTCCCGCAGGGGCTCGCGAGGGACACTGAACAACAGCCCCGCGAAGGGCAACTTGCACACCAATCTGAATAACACGCAGCTAACGCTGCTCTACTGCATCAGCGCCTAGACTAAGTAGTCCTCAATCCTCGCGAGGTCCATGGTCGCTGCCTGAAGGGCCATCCAGGAGCAGAACACTACGATGACGACTGTACACGTTAATTGATTCATTTTTAAAACTTTCATTTACTATTATTTATTTAATTTCACTTAACAAAATTTTTTTTATTAAATTCCTTTTGACCCTTCAGTAGTTATCTGGAAATGTTGGTATCGGAGATTTACGAACATGAACCAAACGGAGGTGAGTTATGTGTAGACTCGTTACGGTTTACTGTGGTAACATTGCCTAGGGATCGTGCAAGCTTTGCACACACAACGTGCATGTGTGTGTGTAGGTTTGTGTGTGCACATGCATGCATATGTGTGTGTGAATGTAAGCGTGTGTGCGTTTGTAAACGTGAGTGCGTGTGTATGAAGTACTGACGGCGCCAGTAGTGCTGACGGCGCCAGTAGTGCTGACGGCGCCAGTAGTGCTGACGGCGCCAGTAGGTAATATCGACACGTTCAGTAATGATCGCAATTCTGGTATTGCTGACTAGGGAATATAAATTGGAGGTGTTAGAGGGTGTGATTCTCCAGCCTTGCATATAATGGAAGCGATATTGAGATATTGTTCGGGACGTAATTAACTGTCCCTATAGTGATGACGATAGTAATTGGCCTGGAATTGATGAGGGTTGGTGGGGCTGTGGTTATTGGTGGGGACGATAGTGGTAAAGGGGGTTTGCATGTGGGTAGTTGCTGGCAAAGAGATGGTAAGTATATATATATATATATACTGGTATTTAAAGCAGAAGCTTTGGCGGTCATAGTTGTGTTGATAGAGACACAACTATGACCTCACTACAACTAATAGTGAGGATTATATTGACAATAGAGATGGGGTTGATAGTGAATTTAGGTTTGAATGGTGATGTTAATTACAAATTGTCATTTTTTTTACTTCAGAGTAGTCTTTGTTTCTAATTGCTTATGCCTAAAAATGGCGATTATTTCTTTCAAACTTTGCATATGAGATCCAGAAAGTGATTTCAAATTTACCCAATTTCCAATGAGAAAAGGGCGAATGTGTGTCTTTTCATTCACATAAAGCCAGAAAAGCTATATATGAATCAAAATGACATGTTTTTATACAGCTCAAAAGAACATGACCATACAAGTTTTTGTAGTTTTTGAGACTTTCGTTTCTACTGTAAATAACTTTCACGAATCAGGCTCCAAATATAATCTACCATCATGTTCTCTTTATAACGTCATGGCAGTACAGCCTTCATGGTCCAGTATATCCTAAGGTGGAAACAATCTCCGTAGCTCGCCACAGTCTCGATCAGCTTCACAGAGTTTTCAGCCTTGTGATTATGCAAAAAATCCAAAATTGCTGCAATAAATCTATTCCCAGCCTCTTTCACCTGTCTTTTTGAGCTTTACGGAAAATTCCTTGCACTCTAGGGTCTTCTTTACCTGCGGTCAGACGAAGACACCGGTTTAGACCTGTGTTTGAGTCTTGAAGGTACCTGATGATCCCAACTCCTTAACTTGAGCCGTGACAGAGTGCTCTATATGGACGAATTTGATATGGAGTGGAAGCATCAACACCTTCCAGGTGCCCATGCTGTACTTCCCACTTGATGATGTTCTTCCCACAGAAGAGGAGAGATGTTCTTCTCTCCCGGTCCGTTTAATTCAGTCCAACATCTGGTAGAGACTCTTAATGTTCCGGCTGTCCCAACGTCAAAGGCAGCTGGTATAATTGATGAAATAACCACCCAGCCATACTCGTCATAACTAAGGCGTACAGCAAGGTCTTTTGATGCTCCTGTAATCTTTAAAAATCACCGAATGAGCCAGGGGAAAGTTCTTGAAGTTTTACTCGAAGTTTACTCAGCACTTTCTAGGATGAGAAAATTCGTAGGAGCCGCGATGAGGGTTCGAACCTATGCGATGGATGCTCCCACGCACATCCTTTCAATGATGCAGTCACGTTAGTGTGATTACTCCCTGATACTCACTGATTACTTTCCTGGGATGTTCAGGAAAATTGGTAAATTTCAACATTTCGCTGTCCTGGTTACACAACTAAAGCTTGTGTGGGGGCAACAATATAAATTTTACTATACTTGAGACTCTAGAGGCTGAGACTCTCGCTTCATGCAGGTCGGCGTTCAATCCCCAACCGTCCAAGTGGTTGGGCACCATTCTTTCTACCCCCCCCGGTCCCATACCAATTCTTTATCCTGACCCCTTCCCCAGAGCTATATAGTCGTGATGGCTTGGCGCTTTCCCCCTGATTATTCCCTTCCCCCTCTAGCCAGTGACGTCACCCTCTCCAATTTTAAAATAAAAAATGTTGTTGCAATGTCATGGTTTTTATGGTCATAGTGGTGCTCATGTATACACCGATTGTTGTGGTGATTGTTATGTTGTATGGTGTCAGGGGGATTGATAGTGCTGTCAGGAGCTGTGGTGGTGATGGCACCAGAGGTAGTGGTGGTAGTGGTGATTGCAAAAAGGCTGCACCATTTGCCAGTTGTGAGTAGGACTCTTGTAATTATTTTTTCCTGCCAACAATTTTTCACAAAAAAAGGTTTTAGTAAAATTGGTTTGTAATACATTAGAAACTGGAGATAATCAGATAAACGTGAGAATTCCTTTTATTAATACACACACACACACACACACACACACACACACACACAAGTGTATTTGTTTCTTTCACTTGCAGCCTCTGTTCACCTAGGTTTAGAATTTTAGTTTTAGTTAAACAGTTGAACCTGAAAGTTAAACAGCTGTTTGGGTTGCATCCTTGGAATATTATGTATTGGTAACTTAATTACCAACACGCCAACATATTGGTAACTTAATTACCAACACGCCAACATATTGGTAAACTGGGAACCTATCAACAAAATTTCCATTCTCCTGGGCCGCAGGAGACTGCAGCCGAATGTAGAGACGAATTCTACAACACGCTAGAGTTATAGAATTTGCTTTCTACACCACAAATTCTGAGTAGTAATGGATAGATAGGATTAAGGACTTGCCCGAAACGGTGTTCTAAAACGCTAGCGGCTCACTCTACGAACGCGAGCGGCGGCTCACTCTACGAACGCGAGCGGCGGCTCACTCTACGAACGCGAACGGCGGCTCACTCTACGAACGCGAACGGCGGCTCACTCTACGAACGCGAACGGCGGCTCACTCTACGAACGCGAACGGCGGCTCACTCTACAAACGTGAGCGGCGGCTCACTCTACAAACGCGAGCGCAGGCTCACTCTACGAACGCGAGCGGCGGCTCACTCTACAAACGCGAGCGGCAGCTC
Organism: Procambarus clarkii; assembly: GCF_040958095.1. NCBI lineage: Eukaryota > Metazoa > Arthropoda > Malacostraca > Decapoda > Cambaridae > Procambarus > Procambarus clarkii. The sequence goes on from NC_091165.1 coordinate 21,459,185, forward strand.
ACTCTACGAACGGGAGCGGGGGCTCACTCTACGAACGCCGGCTCACTCTACGAACGCCGGCTCACTCTACGAACGCGAGCGGCGGCTCACTCTACGAACGCGAGCGGCAACTCACTCTACGAACGCGAGCGGCGGCTCACTCTACAAACGCGAGCGGCGGCTCACTATACGAACGCGAGCGGCGGGTCACTCTTCAAACGCGAGCGGCAACTCACTCTACAAACGCGAGCGGCGGCTCACTCTACAAACGCGAGCGGCGGCTCACTCTACAAACGCGAGCGGCGGCTCACTCTACAAACGCGAGCGGCGGCTCACTCTACAAACGCGAGCGGCGGCTCACTCTACAAACGCGAGCGGCGGCTCACTCTACAAACGCGAGCGGCGGCTCACTCTACAAACGTGAGTGCAGGCTCACTCTAGGAACGCGAGCGGCGGCTCACTCTAGGAACGCGAGCGGCGGCTTACTCTACGAACGCTCACTCTACGAACGCGAGCGGGGGCTCACTCTACGAACGCGAGCGGCGGCTCACTCTACGAACGCGAGCGGCGGCTCACTCTACGAACGCGAGCGGCGGCTCACTCTACGAACGCGAGCGGCGGCTCACTCTACGAACGCGAGCGGCGGCTCACTCTACGAACGCGAGCGGCGGCTCACTCTACGAACGCGAGCGGCGGCTCACTCTACGAACGCGAGCGGCGGCTCACTCTACGAACGCGAGCGGCGGCTCACTCTACGAACGCGAGCGGCGGCTCACTCTACGAACGCGAGCGGCGGCTCACTCTACGAACGCGAGCGGCGGCTCACTCTACGAACGCGAGCGGCGGCTCACTCTACGAACGCGAGCGGCGGCTCACTCTACAAACGCGAGCGCGGCTCACTCTACGAACGCGAGCGGCGGCTCACTCTACAAACGCGAGCGGCGGCTCACTCTACAAACGCGAGCGGGGGCTCAGTCTACGAACGCCGGCTCACTGTACGAACGCGAGCGGCGGCTCACTCTACGAACGCGAGGGGCGGCTCACTCTACGAACGCGAGCGGCGGCTCACTCTACGAACGCGAGCGGCGGCTCACTCTACGAACGCGAGCGGCGGCTCACTCTACGAACGCGAGTTTCGGCTCACTCTACGAACGCGAGCGGCGGCTCACTCTACGAACGCGAGCGGCGGCTCACTCTACGAACGCGAGCGGCGGCTCACTCTACGAACGCGAGCGGCGGCTCACTCCACAAACGCGAGCGGCGGCTCACTCTACAAACGCGAGCGGCGGCTCACTCTACAAACGCGAGCGCGGCTCACTCTACGAACGCGAGCGGCGGCTCACTCTACAAACGCGAGCGGCAGCTCACTCTACGAACGCGAGCGGCAGCTCACTCTACGAACGCGAGCGGCGGCTCACTCTACGAACGCGAGCGGCGGCTCACTCTACGAACGCGAGCGGCGGCTCACTCTACAAACGCGAGCGGCGGCTCACTCTACAAACGCGAGCGGCGGCTCACTCTACAAACGCGAGCGGCGGCTCACTCTACAAACGCGAGCGGCGGCTCACTCTACAAACGCGAGCGGCGGCTCACTCTACAAACGCGAGCGCAGGCTCACTCTACAAACGCGAGCGCAGGCTCACTCTACAAACGCGAGCGGCGGCTCACTCTACAAACGCGAGCGGTGGCTGATTCCCTCCTGTGGGGGAAAGGGGAGTATTGCGGCCCTTTGGGGTAGGCTTGGGTTTGTGATTGCCAAAGTAGGGACAGCAACATCCTGTGTCTTCATGACACACTACCTCCTGGACGAAGGAGACGATAGCCGCTCCAATTCTCTCCGAGACGTCTTCCGGTGTATGACTTCCATCACCATCAACTGAGAGATAATTGTACTCCACAAGGTACTCTTGTACCGCAGGTCGGAAGAAGTGGGATTTCAGCCAGTTAATGTCCCGTACATCAATTGGTTTGGATGTGATGGTAAAGAGGATGACACTGGTCGCATCCAGTGGCTGTTTATCATTCTTCATGTGGAGAACAGCTTCGAAGGAAAACTGGTCGGTCATTTCTCTTAGGACCAATTGGTTAACGAGCCACGGTCGGAACTGCAGGTCCATTCGTATGATGGCCCTTTCGTCAACGGTCCTCGTCTGTTCCTCTTCGTGAACAATTGAATGCCGCGTCTCTTCCACCTCATCATCGGTGTAGAGCCACGACGGTTCCTTATAAGACGTGGTGAGCCACGTCTGTACTTCTCCTTCATCGGCGGACATCAGCGTCTGTTTCACCTTATCATTGGTGGAGAGCCACGATGGCTCCTCGTCCAGTGAGCAGAGCCACGACGGTTCCTTATAAGACGTGGTGAGCCACGTTTCTTCCTCGTCGTCATCAGAGAGCCACGATGGCTCCTCGTCCAGTGAGCAGAGCCACGACGGTTCCTTATAAGACGTGGTGAGCCACGTTTCTTCCTCGTCGTCATCAGAGAGCCACGATGGCTCCTCGTCCAGTGAGCAGAGCCACGACGGTTCCTTATAAGACGTGGTGAGCCACGTTTCTTCCTCCTTGTCAACTGAGCAGAGCCACGATGGCTCCTTGAAAGAGGAGCAGAGCCACGTCTCTTCCTCTTCGTCAATGGAGGGAACCCAGGACAAATCCTCTTCGTCAACGGCGGAGGGCTCCGTCTGTTCCTCCTTGTCAGCGGAGTAGAGCCACGTCTGTTCATCCTCATCAACGGAGGAGAGCTCCGTCTCTTTCACTTCGCCAACGGCGGAGAGCCGCGTCTGTTCCTCCTTGTCAACGGAGTAGAGCCACGTCTGTTCATCCTCATCAACGGAGGAGAGCTCCGTCTCTTTCACCTCTCCAACGGCGGAGAGCCGCGTCTGTTCCTCCTTGTCAACGGAGTAGAGCCACGTCTGCTCATCCTCATCAACGGAGGAGAGCTCCGTCTCTTTCACCTCTCCAACGGCGGAGAGCCGCGTCTGTTCCTCCTTGTCAACGGAGTAGAGCCACGTCTGCTCATCCTCATCAACGGAGAAGAGCTCCGTCTCTTTCACCTCGCCAACGGCGGAGAGCCGCGTCTGTTCCTCCTCGTCAGTGGCAGAGAGCCTCAAGGGTTCCTCCTCACTGGTGGCGGGGGAGGAAAGAGAGAGCAATTTCTCCTCCTGGGCTTCCTTAGTCTCCTCCTCCCGTGGTAACTTCACCTTCTCTTCCTCCTTCGTCTTCGCCCTCAGGCGCCTGACGAGAGCGTTGCCGGCGACGTAGAGGCAGAGGACGGCCGCCGCCGCCACTATCAAGCCGCAACAATAACGCTGGAAGGTGTGTACTTGCGCCAGGAAGGTGCTGAGGAAGCTGACCCTGCGGCGCAGCTGGAGGTAACGAGGCAGGGCGCCAACCACCGGCAGCGCCTCCAACAGGCGCCACATGCGGCCGCCCATCGTGGACTGCCACTCCCGCAGGGGCTCGCGAGGGACACTGAACAACAGCCCCGCGAAGGGCAACTTGCACACCAATCTGAATAACACGCAGCTAACGCTGCTCTACTGCATCAGCGCCCAGACTAAGTAGTCCTCAATCCTCGCGAGGTCCATGGTCGCTGCCTGAAGGGCCATCCAGGCGCAGAACACTACGATGACGACTGTACAAGTTAATTGATTCATTTTTAAAACTTTCATTTACTATTATTTATTTAATTTCATTTAACAAAATTTTTTTTATTAAATTCCTTTTGACCCTTCAGTAGTTATCTGGAAATGTTGGTATCGGAGATTTACGAACATGAACCAAACGGAGGTGAGTTATGTGTGTAGACTCGTTACGGTTTACTGTGGTAACATTGCCTAGGGATCGTGCAAGCTTTGCACACACAACGTTCATGTGTGTGTGCGTGTGTGTGCACATGCATGCATATGTGTGTGTGAATGTAAGCGTGTGTGCGTTTGTAAACGTGAGTGCGTGTGTATGAAGTACTGACGGCGCCAGTATTGCTAACGGCGCCAGTAGTGCTGACGGCGCCAGTAGTGCTGACGGCGCCAGTTGTGCTGACGGCGCCAGTAGTGCTGACGGCGCCAGTAGTGCTGACGGCGCCAGTAGTGCTGACGGCGCCAGTAGTGCTGACGGCGCCAGTAGTGCTGACGGCGCCAGTAGTGCTGACGGCGCCTGTAGTGCTGACGGCGCCTGTAGTGCTGACGGCGCCAGTAGTGCTGACGGCGCCAGTAGTGCTGACGGCGCCAGTAGTGCTGACGGCGCCAGTAGTGCTGACGGCGCCAGTAGTACTGACGGCGCCAGTAGTACTGACGGCGCCAGTAGTACTGACGGCGCCAGTAGTACTGACGGCGCCAGTAGTACTGACGGCGCCAGTAGTACTGACGGCGCCAGTAGTACTGACGGCGCCAGTAGTACTGACGGCGCCAGTAGTGCTGACGGCGCCAGTAGTGCTGACGGCGCCAGTAGTGCTGACGGCGCCAGTAGTGCTGACGGCGCCAGTAGGTAATATCGACACGTTCAGTAATCATCGCAATTCTGGTATTGCTGACTAGGGAATATAAATTGGAGGTGTTAGAGGGTGTGATTCTCCAGCCTTGCATATAATGGAAGCGATATTGAGATATTGTTCGGGACGTAATTAACTGTCCCTATAGTGATGACGATAGTAATTGGCCTGGAATTGATGAGGGTTGGTGGGGCTGTGGTTATTGGTGGGGACGATAGTGGTAAAGGGGGTTTGCATGTGGGTAGTTGCTGGCAAAGAGATGGTAAGTATATATATATATACTGGTATTTAAAGCAGAAGCTGTGGCGGTCATAGTTGTGTTGATAGAGACACAACTATGACCTCACTACAACTAATAGTGAGGATTATATTGACAATAGAGATGGGGTTGATAGTGAATTTAGGTTTGAATGGTGATGTTAATAACAAATTGTCATTTTTTTTTATACTTCAGAGTAGTCTTTGTTTCTAATTGCTTATGCCTAAAAATGGCGATTATTTCTTTCAAACTTTGCATATGAGATCCAGAAAGTGATGTCAAATTTACCCAATTTCCAATGAGAAAAGGGCGAATGTGTGTCTTTTCATTCACATCAAGCCAGAAAAGCTATATATGAATCAAAATGACATGTTTTTATACAGCTCAAAAGAACATGACCATACAAGTTTTTGTTGTTTTTGAGACTTTCGTTTCTCCTGTAAATAACTTTCATGAATCAGGCCACAAATGTAATCTACCATCATGTTCTCGTTATAACGTCATGGCAGTACAGCCTTCATGGTCCAGTATATCCTAAGGTGGAAACAATCTCCGTAGCTCGCCACAGTCTCGATCAGCTTCACAGAGTTTTCAGCCTTGTGATTATGCAAAAAATCCAAAATTACTGCAATAAATCTATTCCCAGCCTCTTTCACCTGTCCTATATTGAGCTTTACGGGAAATTCCTTGCACTCTAAGATCTTCTTTATCTGCGGTCAGACGAAGACACCGGTTTAGACCTGTGTCTGAGTCTTGAAGGTACGTGATGATCCCAACTCCTTAACTTGAACCGTGACAGTGCTCTATATGGACGAATTTGATATGGAGTGGAAGCATCAACACCCTCCAGGTGCCCATGCTGTAGTTCCAACTTGAAGATGTTCTCTCCACAGAAGAGGAGAGATGTTCTTCTCTCCCGGTCTGTTTAATTCAGTCCAACATCTGGTAGTGACTCTTAATGTTCCGGCTGTCCCAACGTCAAAGGCAGCTGGTATAATTGATGAAATAACCACCCAGCCATACTCGTCATAATTAAGGCGTACAGCAAGGTCTTTTGATGCTCTTGTAATCTTTAAAAATCACCGAATGAGCCAGGGGAAAGTTCTTGAAGTTTTACTCGAAGTTTACTCAGCACTTTCTGGGATGAGAAAATTCGTAGGAGCCGCGATGAGGGTTCGAACCTATGCGGTGGATGCTCCCACGCAACACCCTTTCAATGATGAAGTCACGTTAGTGTGATTACTCCCTGACTCTCTGGGATGTTCAGGAAAATTGGTAAATTTCAAGATTTCACTGTCCTGGTTACACAACTAAAGCTTGTGTGGGGGCAACAATATCAATTTTACTATACTTGAGACTCTAGAGGCAGAGACTCTCGCTTCATGCAGGTCTGCGTTCAATCCCCGACCATCCAAGTGGTTGGACACCATTCCTTCCCCCCGTCCCATCCCAAATCCTTATCTTGACCCCTTCCCCAGTGCTATATAGTCACTAATTGACTTGGTGCTTTCCTCGGGAGACATCTCCCGTCACGCAGGGTGCAGTCGCACCTCCACAGATCTCCAGTATAATCTATTTAACTGGTAATGGCTCAAAAGGGCCACCACTTATGGGCTATTCATGCCCGTGCCACCTTTTGGGTGGCTTAATCATCATCAATCAATTTGGTGTTTTCCTCTGATAATTCCCTTCCCCTCTACCCAGTGACGTCACCCTCTCCAACTTTAAAATAAAAAATGTCGTTGAAATGTCTTGGTTTTTATGGTCATAGTGATGCTCATGTATACACCGTTTGTTGTGGTGATTGTTATGGTGTATGGTGTCAGGGGGGGGGGGGGGTGGTAGTGCCGTCAGAAGCTGTGGTGGTGATGGCACCAGAGGTGGTGGTGGTGGTGGTGGTGACTGCAAGGGACTGCACCATTTGCCAGTTGTGAGTAGGACTCTTGTAATTATTTTTTCCTGCCAACAATTTTTCACAAAAAAAGGTTTTAGTAAAATTGTTTTGTAATACATTAGAAATTGGAGACAATTAGATAAACGTGGGAATTTCTTTTATTAATACACACACAAGTGTATTTGTTTCTTTCACTTGCAGCCTCTGGTCACCTAGGTTTAGAATTTTAGTTTTAGTTAAACAGTTGAACCTGAAAGTTAAACCGCTGTTTGGGTTGCATCCTTGGAATGTGGGTGTGTGTGTGTGTGTGTGTGTGTGTGTGTGTGTGTGTGTGTGTGTGTGTGTGTGTGTCTGTCTGTCTGTCTGTCTGTTTAAGTGGAAGAGACGAAGAGAGGACGAGAAAGACGATCAGATTTTTCCTCTTTGAATATGTTACATAATACTAACGATTATATGTTAGTATTATGTGAATACTAACCATTATTGGTTAGTATTCATGCGAAAGCATATTCATGCATTCACATGAATGCAGCGTAGTGGTATTGGCTGTCAACGTGCCAATGACGTCAAAGAAATTAAAATGCTGTCATAGCAGGACCTGGGGGCTGAAAGGGACACATTTAACCCAGAAAAGTTTGAATATTTTATGCTGAAACTTCAACATAGAGTGCATATGAGGCACTGCTAAAATATCTATTCCTGTATGATTAAAACAGCAAATTACACTAATGTGCAAATTAATGAAATTACGTTCTCCGTACGACTCCAGACTCGTAATTAAATGCATGTTCCGGGCTGCATTGCCCACCTAAAGCAATGCTCCGCGAAGGATAAATCTCGTTTCACAGGAGTTCATACATACATTGTTGATTTCTGGGTAGGTGTGAAATTATTCGTCAGAGGCGGACTGGAGATTCAACCACTTGGTCCAGCTGATTCGCGATCTGTTCACCTCGTGAGCCACTCATAGTGAGAGTTACGCTCTTCATCGCTTTGAGAGAGAGAGAGAGAGAGAGAGAGAGAGAGAGAGAGAGAGAGAGAGAGAGAGAGAGAGAGAGAGAGAGAGAGAGAGAATCGACTTTACCATTCATATCTCACAGCTACCTCATCCGTCATGCTATTACTCACCTCGCGTTCCTCATTCTTATCTATTCGTCCCCTCATATTACCCAACCATCACATATATCTCACACAATATAACCTGTAAAACTGTTCCCAAGCCTCAAAGTCAGTCAGGCAAGTGTTTAACTGTTACGAGTACATCCCTTCCCCCCTCCCAACCTTCCCCCCTCCCCTTCCAAACAAAAAATGTGCGTTCAGTTGGCCACTGAACACAGTGTTTGTCTCCCGGCGACCACATCTGCTGGCGACCCAGTCTGCTAATGGCAAGGGTTGAATGCACTTTTGGGCTCGCTGTTGGGAAATAAATTTGTACTGTTTTGTTGTGCTCCCTTTTATTTTTATTTTTTTGCCTGACTGAATGTTTATATGCACTTGTGTGTTGGCTATTTTTTTCGTACAAACCTAGTCGTGAGTACAAGGTCAACCATCAGATCCTTTTAGTTATCGATCACAAAGTTATCAGACGCCCTGGGTCCAGATTCACGAAGCTGTTACGCAAGCACTTACGAACCAGTACATTTTTTCTCAATCTTCAGAAGCTTTGTTTACAATTATTAAATAGTTAATGATTTCCGAAGCACCAGGAAGCTGTTTATAACAATAACAACAGTTGATTGGCAAGTTTTCATGCTTGTAAACTGTTTAATAAATGTAACCAAAGCCGTCAAAGATTGAGGAAAGATGCACACGTTCGTAAGTACTTGCGTAACTGCTTCGTGAATCTGGCCCCTGAAATTTATCATCATAAATGTTTTTAAAACGTAGAATGGTTTGGCCTCATCTATCTCATCATCTTACATCACTCATTCATTATTCATAGTGATGTAAGATGATGAGATAGACGAGTAGGAAAAACACTCGGAAGTCGATATAATTCCAGGCTATTAACACCAACACCACCAAAAAGCCGAAATAACAGACTTTCCAAACAAAGTACACGGCCGATATCAGGCTGAGAAGACAAAACACGGGAGCATCAATACCTGCTACTCGTTAAGCACAAGACTAAACTGGTTAAGATAACTCAGTAACGCTCCCTTAGACGAGGAGGAGGAGAGAAGGAGGAGGAGCACAGGGGATATGATCTCTATACACGAAATATCTAGAGAAATAGATGAAGGTAGTACAAGAGTAGCTTCTTGAAAGCTGGAAGTTAGAACTGCAAGTGCAAATAAGAATGCAAAGAAAATGGAAGTTGTGAGTTACCTAAATTTACAACCCTCAAAAGCAGAAATAAAAAGTTATGAATGTCAGGGAGGGAGAAAGAATGGAAAGGATAACGGGGCACTATAGGTTGCCATAGTTCCGTAGGAATAAGTGTCCAAAATAGGCGACCAAGACGCTTTGGGCTAGCCTCACGAAACCTTACAGGGTGAATGGTCTGGTCTACAGGTAATACATAGGGTGGTCGGGGGTTGAGCCTCATGTCCCCTCTTTGCATTAAAGGATCAAGTCCACAATTTTCCAATCACACTAAATAAAAAATGTCCATCCTCACTAATAATTCATGAAGCATAATAAATGTTATAATGGAAGTAATACTATTACTGGAAAGATAGGAAGAGAGAGGGGGAATAGGGAAAGAGGGATAAGAGAGGGGAATGGATAATAGGGGAGGATAGGGATAGAGGGATAAGAGAGGGGGAGGATTCAGTGAGAATCCACAAGGTCTTCTTTGGATACATTTTATTCTCATCTCCGCGGCCATGGGTCCCTAAATTTAACTAGAAGTGGTACCCCAATATTATATTATATATATATATATATATATATATATATATATATATATATATATATATATATATATATATATATTATATATATATATATATATATCCTTACACATCATGACGTATGAAAAATCATAATATATATTTATGTAATAAACATGTAATTAAATAGTTTTAAAAATACAAATGACGATACATGGGTGTATATCTGTCAGTGTCGGCATTATGACTGGGGAGCCTTGAAGGGCCTTCGCCCGCCTCCAGCTTATAAGCGATAAACTTGGGCGACGTATTGAGGTGGCGTCAGGAGGAGTTGGCTACCCCAATAACTCGGCCCTCGGAGCGACAGTGCAAGATTGCCTCATAAACCTTACGGTGTATTAGTGGCCAGATTTTCTCTGTGACTGGAAATGTGAGACAAGACGACGTCTGCTCTCTCTCTCTCTTTTTACTGCTGCTGCTGCTGCTGCTCTCTCAGTTTGTCAGTTGATGTTAATCCGAATGTTAGACAAATTGGGATTGTCTTGTTGAATGTTTTTACATATATTAGGCTCTTTCTCTTCGTTTGTTTCTTGTTTTCTCTCTCTCTCTCTCTCTCTCTCTCTCTCTCTCTCTCTCTCTCTCTCTCTCTCTCTCTCTCTCTCTCTCTCTGTGTTTTCTTTATATCTGGTCACTTGCATTATTCAAAATAAAAATAAAAACTATCTATCTAGTAAATCAGTTTCAGTACATTCATTTTTTTAATTCTTTGAACTTATTTTTATTTAGTCTATTCAAATTTGGTTATCTCGTGAACTTTATTATCACCAAGAGTTTGCGACAGCACCTCCATCTTTACTGCTGCTCTCCCAAACACTCCACTAATACTTACATCTTTCTTTATATTTTTCCTCATTCGTTATAATATGATCAATGTTTGTCTTGCTGTTTCCAAGCTGCCTGGACAGCAGCCATCCAACTCCGCCGCTTCTAACAATGCACGAAATTTCTCTATAAATTGTAAATGGCCTTCATAATTATACTTCCCCCCCCATTCTAGTATCGAAATTGCGTATACCAATGTCGTTCTTTCATTTTTTTTCTTTAAGTTTGAAGTTCACGAGGAACGCCTTTTACTGCAAGCTGTGAGCTGTTATCCTGTATCAACTCATTTGAAGAGCTGATACCCTTAACAGACTCATTTATTTGACGAGGTTATTATTTGTATGTGGAAGGAGTAAACTAAATTTAATGTTAATTATCCTGCAAGGAACAGGATGAGTAAAAAGCTGTGTGCCAGAGCCTTCATATCGTTTATTGACTTGATGTAAAGTGTATCAGCGTGTCGAGACGAACAAATTGCAGTTGCGAGTAAGTCTATGAAGGATTGCTCGCTGATGGAGCGATGTCCTTGTGGCTAAGCGCCTTGTGTTATCGTTGTCAACTTCCGATTGTCCAGGTGAGGCCAGGTGAGGAACTTTGTGAATATTGAGCTTATTAATAACGGAAAATCCACCAACATCTCGCTAGTGTTGAAGGTCCCTATGTCCAAACAGTCCAACCAGAACGGGCAAAGACTAGAGACGAAAGTTCTCCCATAGTTCTCCACCTAGTCAAAAATTCTGATGAATGATGGGGGTCGCTGGATGTCCAGGACAGCGGTGCATACTCAAGATGTGAGCTAACTTGAGCTTCCATATAAAGTTTCACAACCCCCGCTGTCAGGAAAGTACGAGATTCTCCGTAGGGCTGAAAGTTTCTTGGTTGTCCTGTTTGGTTGAGCATCTGGCTTTTCATGATCATTGATGAATCGAACTTCATTCCGAGTGTCAACTTAACTAAACCCCAGGTTTTAGTCAGTCATTTGCAGACCATCGCCTTTTCCAGTTAGTTATTGCTGAAATTTGGCGATTAATGACCCATGTAGCGGTTTGTATTTCATCTTATCCATTTGGAAATATTTGATAAAATACCGTCATCGGCCTAAGCTTTAGGCATGAGATATAACAGATCATTGGAGTAGACATTCCGCCACAAAGTGCCAAACCAACTACCCTGTGGTATGCTGGCACCCATTGAGTGACTCCCAGATTCAACCCTATTGCGGGGTACTCCTAGGACTCGTTCTTAAATACAGGTCTTTATTAGTTGTAAAATGGCGCCTGAGATATCTAGTGCATAAAGATTTACTAGTATTCCAAAGTGATATACACGATCAAAGGCGCCTGCACTGTGCAATACAACAACACAGCTAACGTTTTACTCATCCAGTAACTCAGGCCAGTTATTGAAGAGATTTAGCAAGAGATCAACAGCAGAACAACTTTTTTTAAACACAATATCAACTACAAATTAGTCGATGATTGTAAAAAAAAAAGTCGTATGCCAAGAGATTAATATCTAATGAATTTTACCGGTTATTGAAAGCCGTGACACTGGTCTGTAGTTGTACCGACCACTGAACGACTTTTCTTTGTGTGTATTGGACCAATATCTCCATTCTTTCATAGTCAAATTCATTTACAGATAGTTGGTAGAGGCTAGTGAGGGGTTATTTTTTTTATTATTAACATCTTTATTGACAAAATTATTGTCAATTTTTCCAAATCTGAGGATTTCGATTAAGTCTTATTAAAGTAAGAATAATGCTGGTATTCACTGTCACGCAGGACAGAGGCATACACAGTGGAGCCAGTAGGGCCTCTTGATTACGTAGTAGTATTGGGCTGACTTTATTTAACGCCATTGTCTTGCCTATGTCGAGTGTTTAAAAAAAAAAAAATTGTGAATTTCAGTCTCTAGAATGACCGCTTAAGACAAAAAATTATCTGGTCACTGGATCAAGATGCGGAAGTCGTCGTTCAGAATCACTTTGTCAACAAAGTGGTTTGCCTTTAAGTCAGACTTTTCCCGATTGCTGGTTGAGCGTTCCACCTTCCTGGTTTAAAGGTGGGATTATGTCCTTCGATGAGTATGCTTGCCGATATTTAAAAAGATACCCCCAGACTGTGGGTCGAAATCTTCCTAATGCAAGTTTTCTTCTAGTTTCTGTTTCCAGTCTGGATATAGCCCACTGTTGTTCCTCTTTCATATTACGAGAAGATTGTCTATGAAATGTTCCTGTTGTGAGCAGGATTTCCTTTAAATTTCCTCCAGGCTTTGTTTTTAACATGGGCTGTCACTCAGCAACTGTAACCAAACCAAGGACGACCAGACAGCCCGTCCTCTGGAGCATTCACAACGGCACTAAACGGAATTACTACATTCCCCTACCCTAACCGAGGACCCTCAAATAGAAAACGGACATCTCGTCGACTTTGCGAGCGGCTATATAAGTTTTAGTACACCAAATTTTGCCCTCTGGGGGATTTATACCTCAAAATGTGATGAACAATCCCTGAGGACGGGGTTGGATTTGACTAAAGTTTTTGACTTGGTCAGATACTACTGATGAGCAATATGCTTGTGCTGGAGAATCAGTATGCATACAGCACATTGTGCCAGGTAAGTCCCCCGACAGGTTCACCATAGCCCGTGCTGCTTGGAACTTTTTGTTCCGAGTAGCTGAATCTAAAACAACAACAATATTAGTATGCATTAAAGCATTTGCTTGGCACTTTACATCCTTCTGGAGCAATCCATACCAGTCAGATGTTTATAAATTTGTGTCAGGATGTGCTAGTGGAGTCTTTATATCGATGTCGGGAGAGCCAATGGAAGGAAGAGAGAGAGCCAGGCGGTCTGATGAACCAACATATCCCCACGCGTACGTAATGAACACACACTGTCTCGCTCATGCTCTCATCGTTTACTCTAGCGAGAAAGAGAGTCTCGGTAGAGTAAGCAGCTAGTGTCTCGCTACAGTAAGCAGTGTCTCGCTACAGTAAGCAGTGTCTCGCTACAGTAAGCAGTGTCTCGCTACAGTAAGCAGTGTCTCACTGCGAGTAACAAGGCAAAAGTGAAAGATGCAATGAATAGGACTCTAGTCAACAGCTCTCGCTGGGCACGTAACACAATACTCAACATGGGACAAAAATGACATTCAACATCGAACTAAATATAACAATTAAACACACAGCACTCAACATCGACACGAGCACAACACTCACTCAGCAGTGAGCTCAACACAGCATTAAAACTCCACATTCAGCCCCACGCGACATTCATTGCAATACTCGGAGCTCAACACATCACTGAACTTATCACTCAACACTACAATCCACCCAATGAAATCAGATGGTATTGATTTAGCTGGAAAAGCGAGGTTCTGCTCCGGAAAGAAGATAAATCAACCAAGTGTTTAGGATTTCATAAAACAGCACTTACGCTCCGCGCGTATTAAAGGGGGGGTGTGGGGGGGGGGGAAGGGGGGGGGGAGGGATAATCAAAGTCGCACTTTTGTTGGATGGAAAGCTTGTCTTTGTAGGAATTGTTTGCTGCTGTTTGCACGGGGTAATCAATCCAGTCGTGCTGGTACACAAGCGGCTGTAATAAGAGTTTTACTGGGAGCTCAGTTATCAGTCAACAGCGAGTGAAAAGCGGATTAAGAATAGCGGCCAGATTGTTAGCACGGGGAAGGGGGGGGGGTGAAGGTGAAATTGATGATGGTGGTGGTCATAGCGAAGCTCAATATGGTGGTAATGGTGATATGGCGGTGGTAACAGTAATAGTGAAGCTGTTGGTAACAGTGATAGTGAAGCTGTTGGTAACAGTGATAGTGAAGCTGTTGGTAACAGTGATAGTGAAGCTGTTGGTAACAGTGATAGTGAAGCTGTTGGTAACAGTGATAGTGAAGCTGTTGATAACAGTGATAGTGAAGCTGTTGATAACAGTGATAGTGAAGCTGTTGGTAACAGTGATATTGAAGCTGTTGGTAACAGGGATAGTGAAGCTGTTCGTAACAGTGATAGTGAAGCTGTTGGAAACAGGGATAGTGAAGCTGTTGGTAACAGGGATAGTGAAGCTGTTAGTAACAGTGATAGTGGAGCTGTTGGTAACAGTAATAGTGAAGCTGTTGGTAACAGTGATAGTGAAGCTGTTGGTAACAGTGATAGTGAAGTTGTTGGTAACAGGGATAGTGAAGCTGTTGGTAGCAGTGATAGTGAAGCTGTTGGTAACAGGGATAGTGAAGCTGTTGGTAACAGTGATAGTGAAGCTGTTGGTAACAGTGATAGTGAAGCTGTTGGTAACAGGGATAGTGAAGCTGTTGGTAACAGGGATAGTGAAGCTGTTGGTAACAGGGATAGTGAAGCTGTTGGTAACAGGGATAGTGAAGCTGTTGGTAACAGTGATAGTGAAGCTGTTGGTAACAGTGATAGTGAAGCTGTTGGTAACAGTGATAGTGAAGCTGTTGGTAACAGTGATAGTGAAGCTGTTGGTAACAGTGATAGTGAAGCTGTTGGTAACAGTGATAGTGAAGCTGTTGGTAACAGTGATAGTGAAGCTGTTGGTAACAGTGATAGTGAAGCTGTTGGTAACAGGGATAGTGAGGCTGTTGGTAACAGTGATAGTGAAGCTGTTGGTAACAGGGATAGTGAAGCTGTTGGTAACAGGGATAGTGACGCTGTTGGTAACAGTGATAGTGAAGCTGTTGGTAACAGTGATAGTGAAGCTGTTGGTATTAATAGTTATGGTAGGAGTTAAGGTAATGGTGGAACTTTATAAATCCTCATCCTCCGTCACCATCGCTTTTTAAATGATGAGGATGGAGGATGTTTTGGAGATTTATGTGACCGGTTTGGTGGGGGTAGAGAGGAGGGTGATTGTACATTAGTGTGTGTATTCACCTAGATGTATTCACCTAGTTGTGCTTGCGGGGGTTGAGCTCTGCTCTTTGGGCCCGCCTCTCTACTCTCAATCAACTGTTACTAACTACTAACTAATCCCCCTCCCCCCAACACACACAGAAAGCAGCCCGTAACAGCTGTCTAACTCCCAGGTACCTATTTACTGCTAGGTAACAGGAGCATCAGGGTGAAAGAAACTCGGCCTATTTTGTTTCTGCCATCACAGGGGACCAAACCCGGACCCTAGGATTACGAGTTCAGAGCGCTGTCCACTCAGCTATCAGGCCCTATCAGGCTCAGCTATCAGGGGCCAGATTCACAAAGCGTTTATGCAAGCACTTACGAACCTGTACATCTTTTCTCATTCTTTGGTGACTTTGTTTACAATTATTAAATAGTTAATTAGGTCCGAAGCACCAGGAGACTGTTTATAACAATAACAACAGTTGATTGGGAAGTTTGCATGCTTGTAAACTGTTTAATGAATGCAACCAAAGCCGTCAAAGATTGAGGAAAGATGTACACGTTCGTAAATACTTGCGTAACTGCTTCGTGAATCTGGCCACTGGTGTTCAAACGCAACTTTCAAAATATAACAGAATAAACAAACATGCAAACCAACCTTCATGGTTATCCGCCGACTTGACAGCGTTCGGTGGGACGTAGTTCTGAGGGTCCGAGTTCGATTCCCGGCCGAGGCAGAAATAAATGGGCATCATGCACCAAATGCCCCTGTTCACCTAGTTGTAAATCAGTATCTGGGAGTTACACAGCCGTGACCGAAGATGGCAATAAAGCAAGCATCGATGAAATGTAAAAGAGCAGCACAGAGAATGATAGCGAAATGGTGGCAAAGAAATGCCTTTTACAAAAAATCATGTTAATTACCTCCTTTAAACAAAAGAGGATTAAATATATAACTAGTTTACTGGGCCAGATCTTCACTCCAATGTATAAAGATGATGAGAACTTGGAGTAGGAAACCCCACTGTGTGCCAGATGCCAGTGTTTCTTCCACATGACTTAAGTGAAAGCAACCACCGTAAGTCACGGATTCAAAGAAAGGAAACTCGACTATCAAATTGCCTGAGAGTACAGTAGTAAAATTCTTTGATATGTGCTGTAGGAAGTATAGAACTTATAAGGAAGGCTATTCCACCCCAAAAAAAATTATTTATCAAGTCAAAGGGAGATGGGCAGCGACTGGAGGGTTATCTTACATGTCAATGATCACCAACGATGCACAAACTCGTGAGAACATGACTAACAGCAAGATGACTTGAGACAAGCTGAGGAGTTTGTCTGAGAAATGGCTTCTGGATTTCACCTTAAGCATGAGTAAGATGATGGAAATGAGGACATGAAACAAACGACCTATCATAACTTTACAATTAAGTGAAATTTCCTACATGTGATGATTAGAGGGAAAAAAGACCTCGGAGTACACATTCATAACACCTAGTTCAACTCCAGAGACACACATATCAAGGATAAGTTTAGCAGCCCTTCCTTCACTGGTAAAAAGTCAGAACAACATTCAGAACCCTTTAATAATAAGTCATTCAGGAAACTGTGTGTTCAGCACCTACGTGAGACCAGTGCAAGAGTATGTAGCCCTATCGCGGAGCCCCCCCACCTAATAAATCACATGAACAAACTTGAAAAACTTCAGAGGTTTGTAACAAGGCTCGTCTCAGAATTAAGAGGGCTGTGGTGTGAATAAAAACAGAATGGACTAAATCTAACATTGCTAGAGAGAGAGAGCGAGAGAGAGAGAGAGATGTAAAACACTTTGGGGGTATGAAAAGGGTGGTATAAAGGGGAAAAGATGACAGTACCAAAGAGCATAAAGGCACATGGGCTTGAGAAACGTCTGAGCCACAGAAATGTTAGAAAAAAAAGACAATAGCGTGAGAACAGTAGGAAAATAGAATGAACTACTAGAAAATCAGGTTGTAGAAGCTAACAGGACTGACAATTTCAAAATTAGCTTTTGCAGTGAAATTATTGGTTTGGGTCCTAATAACTGAAGATCATTCCCGCAGGCACAAATTGGTGAGCAATTGGTGCGCGCGCGCACACACACAAAAAAAAAATGGTGTACAGACACACACACACAAATTGGTACACACACACACACACACACACACACACACACACACACACACACACACACACATTGCCTGTCCTCACTCACAAGGAGAGCAATCAGAGAATACGCTGACGCTCGCAAGGGTTCAGCATCCAACGAAGTGAAACCTCCAATATCTGCCACACCAGCAAAAACCCAGTCCCGCTACCTGCATACGCGAGGTTCTCCCAAAATGTCCGGGTCTGGCCGTGCGGAGACTTGACATGAGAGCGGGACTACGTGAATACGTCCCCTTGTGTGTGTGTGTGTTTGTGTGTGGGTGAAGGGCGTGGGCGAGTGTGTTTGGGGGGTGGGTGTTGTGTGTCTGTGTGTAGAGGGGTGGGGTTGCGTGTGAAAGAGAGAGAGAGAGAGAGAGAGAGAGAGAGAGAGAGAGAGAGAGAGAGAGAGAGAGAGCAAGGATGAGATTAATGCAATAATCTAGTCACATAATCGCTCAGGAATCCACAAAATTAGCTTTGTCTAAATGTATCCACATATCCCAAGCTGATTACACTGGCCCTATAAAGATCATAACTCAAGCCATCATCTTAAGGTTTCCCAACGTTAAAAAACTGTCGTACTTGAGTGCCGTTATCCTAACCTACCAGAGGACCCACAAAACAGAAAACGGGACAGTATGACAGTTTTGCGAACCGCTGCCATTTTCTAGTATGATTATTTTTTGCCTTAGGGAAGAGATAACGTCAAAATGCGACGGTCTAAATAGGCGGACGAGTTGATTCATTATCTCCCCGTTTTCTTCCATACCCTTTCCTTCTATCTCTCACATTTTATCTTCCGTCCTTTGTTCCCTCTCTCCTTTTCTTCCACGTTTCCTCCACATGCTTCACTCCAGGTTGATATTAAACGTGTCACCACCGATATTCTTTTCTCTTTGCCCTACCCCCTCTATGCCTAGCGAATCTCAATCTCACGTAACGACGTCGTAACAAACTTCGCACGTAACTTGAGAGATCTTTTGTTTTCAGAAACCTCTTGGTTACAAAAAAAAGGGGGGATGG
This sequence comes from Procambarus clarkii, assembly GCF_040958095.1. Lineage (NCBI taxonomy): Eukaryota > Metazoa > Arthropoda > Malacostraca > Decapoda > Cambaridae > Procambarus > Procambarus clarkii. The sequence continues at coordinate 21,477,576 of NC_091165.1, forward strand.
AGGTGAAAATTTAAATACTGACTGGACGTCTGAGTGGTTCCCATAACCGAGGGGCTTTTTTCCTTTCTTCAGTCTTTTTTTCATTTAGTTCGGTACTTTGAGGAAAAAATAGGGAAAGTTTAGTACGAGAGGAGGTTGAAAGGTCGTCACTAAGGAAATGGTTGGAAGATGACGGTGCAGGTGAGTGATTATCCCAGAGAGCGAGAAAGAGAGAGAGAGATATTTCGAGAGAGAGAATACAGAGAGAGAATTATAATAGGTATATTTACGAGCATATATACATCGAGGATTTTAACCTTGCTGACGATGAAAGTATACTTGCTGGAGGATCAGTACTCTCTTGTGGTGGCCTTCATAAACCTCCAAGTATTAATAGGTTTTAAGCCCAAAACTAGAACAGATATATGATCCCAGCTTTGCAGGATGTCCCAACAAAGTGTTAGATTCTTGCAACCCCTAGCACTCAGAACAGCCCTTTCAAAAACCAACAACCATTGTTGTTGGGTCAGTCTCCATCATGGATGAAGAAGCTACAGTTTGGCTGGACATGCAAAAATACCCCTATGGCTTTTCTCGCCTCACACCCGTGAGTGCTCCATACAAAAGTGATTTCCTTTTGGTAGTCCACATGTCTGCAACAAGTACATATCTTGACTCTCAGCTCCTCTTCTGTGCAGTGGTTCTCTGCCTAACTACCCCAGTCTGCTTGGTGAGTGGATTTGCGGTAAAGAAAAAGCTGATGAATAGGTTGCACAGTTTGAATTCCGGAAAATCCACATAACACACAAGGCGAAACGAAATCGACATCACCAGGGGGAATCCTAGTTTCAGACCAGTGTCTAGTAGAGTGCTGGTTTTGAATGTCTTGCAATTCAGCTATACCTACTAGATGGTAGTAGACGGTAGTTAGATGTAACCGAGTGTTTGATAGCTGTAATAATTGGATTGGAGAGTTTGATATGTACTGCTTTAGGCTACATCTAATTTTCTACTGTCATTGAATCTGTCGACTATTTTATCAGGATAAATGTGGAGCAGATGTAGATGTGTGTAAAGATTTTGTGATCTCTGATAGTGACTTCTTGCTTGTGCATTGTGTATGTGGACAGGAACTAAGTTAATAACTCTCCGGAGTTAAATTTGCCATTTTATTGGGCCTGGCTCTTGTCTTTATATGACGCAATATATAGGCAAGACAACATATCTTCCAAGACACCTAACAATGTATAAACAACATGGCTCTATCAAAGCCCACATTAATACCCACATCCAGATGATCTTCAAAGACATCTTGAGTAACAACATCGAAATAATCTACAAACACAACGACACAAGAAAATTATACATACCCGAAAATTATACATGTGTATTATATATACACATCAAATCCTTGCATCTATCAACAGTGCACCTTACACTCAGGTACCTTGTAGAAGACTTAAGACAAAATTACATGAACTGTGTAAGTCAACATCGGCAGGGTAACACCTCTCATGTGTGTGTGTACGTGTCTACATGAGAGATAACTCCCAAAATATGCAACAAAATACACATAGGTGGATGGAAAGCAGGATTAGAATATGACATAAGAATGCAGGCAACGGCAGAAGGCCTATTGGCCCATACGAGGCAGATCCTATTTATAACCACCCAAAGTCATTCAAATATATGTCTAACCTACGCTAGTGTTCGATTAAACATCAACATAGTTTAATATGTTGAGTATAATTGTAAGCCACCAGGAGCCTTGTCAAATGGAGCAACACTAAATACTTGAATTAAAAAATGAATGCAAATTTGGCGTGAATACGTAGTCCTACACTGAATGAAACCAGTGCTGGAAGTGGTGGATGTCCGGTGACCGTCTGTGTCGATGTATCCTTCGAAGTTCGGATTTGAGAGGACAGTCTTGGGAGCCCAAGAGGGTCGACACACGCATTGAAAATTCAGAGGCGTGTAAGAATAGGGACGATGTGACCCCATGTTCTTCAAGTCAGCAATGATGGATGCTGCAGCTACTGCTACGTTAGAGTAATGGATTAGCTGTCTAACTCTATGACACTTTGGGAACAAGTTTGGTGTGCCAAGATGAGACAGTTGGAATAACTAGAGAGAAGAGATGGAACAAGAAAGAGAGGAGATGGAATAGATGAGAGCTGACAAACTTCTGGGTACCTGTTTACTACCAGGTGAACAGGTGCATTAGGTGATGAGAGGGGGGAAAACAGAAAGTTCATGACAACTCGACTTCAAAATTAAATGAACTGAAAAAGGAACCAGGAATCGACACACAAAAATCACAAACAATAAAATTGATAATAAATTGTTTTATGTTTTATAATAAGACAAAAATTCTATATTACAACATCAATATAAACACCAGTTGACTATTTTTCCTTCTTTATCGAATGTTTTTGTGGTTTGTGTAATCAAAAATATGTTTAAATAAACAAAACTCCATACATTAATCTTTCAACGAGATGATTGGGGGTGAATGATGAGAGATAATGAGGCTGAAATGCTTCTTAATAGCTAATGAGCTCGTGATTAGTGCTCCCTCTTGTGGGAGACTAAAGATGCAAGGGAGATAGACTAAGGAAGAGAAAGAGAGAAAAAATGACACTGAAGAAATAAAAAGAGAGAGACAGAGAAAGATAGATATAGAAATTGGCAGCAAAAATAGATAATATAAAAAAACAGTATTAAAAATGTTATTAAAAAATTGCAATAGCTGAAAAAGTAAATAATAATTGTAATTCAAATAAAATATGCAGCAAATACACTTAAAGGCAGAAGGCACCGCTCGTCGTCCTAGAACGTGAATGCTCAATGTTACATATGACGTCATTAAAATTAACGAGAGACATTTACTATCTGTCGTTTACCCATGTGAGGATATCAGCTATTGGCCTCATCATTATATATATATATATATATATATATATATATATATATAATATATAATATATTGCGCGTTATGGTCTCCTTGGCCACTACCGAGGAATTTTTCACTACATTTCTTCAAACATGTGTGTGGGTGCGCAAACACACGAACCACAGAGCCAAAGCTCTATCCCCGCAGGCACAAATAGGTGAGTACAAATTGGTGAGTACACACACACACATACACACACACACATACACACACACACACACATGCATTCTAATCCAAATTGTTAGGCGACCCACAGGGCAGATCGAAATGCAAAACATGACCTGATATTCACTCTGAACATGTTAGATACAAGGAAAATCGAGCCTAAAAGCCCCCTTTGGAACGAGGGAGAACGGTGAACTGTTCAATGGAATGACTGGTTCCAGACTACGAGTAGGAAGTCACATGGTTGCATACCGAAGGGAAACTACGTAGACATTATTTATATTGCGGAAAACAATGGGTAAAATCTCATAGAAAACGGTAAAGAGTATGGATACTCAACGGGAACACCAGAACGACAATGAGCAAATTGAGGTACCAAAAGAACAGGAATGAGTCTCTCTTATTATGAAGAACACAGGAGAGACCATTTTAAAACTATATACCAAATAAAACGATGATCGAACACAATTGCTCAACAGCCGCATCAGGAAGAAATCAATAGGTGTGAAAGATGTGATGAAACTTGAAGAGAGTGTTACAGGGGGAAGACAAAGGGACAGAGCCTCGTAGAGCTCCACTAGTGATACTCTGTCACTGCTCTGTTTACTGTCTCTGCTCGCTTTCCCTTGTGATGAGGTCGGCACTTAAACCCTGTGTACACCAGCCTCAGAACACGGGACCTCACAGCACCTCTGGGGACTCAGTAGGCTATTTTCTGTCCCCAGAGAGCGGGAAGTAGAACGGCAGGTGTCTATCTCGGACACATGGTTATCCAGCTGTCGTGATCATCGGGGTTCTCCCCTGCGCTAAGCGCGGAAGAAATTATTTCAGTTTCCATGCGCTAGTCTTCCTGAAACATTGAGGCAACGTTCCCCATTTCATTAAATCTTTATTCCTAAACTCAAGAATATATTTCCTCATTACATAACTTTATGTACGCTCTCAACCCTTCCTTAACAACAAATGAACAAATCTACAAGGGCCGTGACGGGGATTCGAACCTGCGTCCGGGAGCATCCCAGACACATTTAGCGAATGTCGAACAAGCACTGAACAGAAGGGAAGGGAATTATCAGGGAGAAAGCGCCAAGCTAGTACGGCTATATAGCACTGGGAAAGGGTTCAGGATATGGATTTGGGATGGGACGGAGGTAAGGAATGGTGCCCAACCACTTGGACGGTCGGGGATTGAACGCCGACCTGCATGAAGCGAGACCGTCGTTCTACCGTCCAGCCCAAGTGGTTGGGCACTGAACAGAGATCGAGACTGGCAATGGACCTAGGTCGTTGCCACACTAAATAGCTAATCGCACGCAATATATATTTCTGCTGTTTTTATTAAGCACTATATAAAAAAAACTCATAATTTCAGAAAAATGTTCGAGGCATATCCACTCTATACATTTATAAATCAAAGGATTAAATCCTCCCTATTGATAGTTGGAGACTTGGTTTTCATATTTTTTGTTCAATTTCGGTAAAAATTTATTTAAAAATAAAAAATTATGATCGACACAAATGTGTAATATTCGTAACGAATTTGCCAGCCGTTATATTCATTGGAGAATTTTATTGTTTCACGGAGCTGATGAAGTGATTAATTACTGAGCGAGTTAAACTTTTAATTACAGTGGAGTTTGCCACTGAACACTTCTTGCCTCAAAATATTATACATATTTATAAATATAACACACACACACGCACACGCAAGCGCACACACGCCCACACGCACGCGCGCACACACACACACACACACACACACACACACACACACACACACACACACACACACACACACACACCTTGACTGGCAGGAGTCAAGCCCACAGTTACAGCCATGCTCCTGTGCAAGGTAGGTCCACTAAGGGCTCACCATAGCCCGTGCTACTTGGAACTTTTTGTTCCAAGTAGCTGAATCTAAAAAATCAATGTGTTAAGGCACCCCCCCCCCCCATTTCTCCAAGTATCTATAGGTGTTATGGCCCCTCTGTTTGTCATATTAAATCTGTCATATTCACTCATCTGTCAATTCCACTTTCTGTCATTACCACTCAATATATATATATATATATATATATATATATATATATATATATATATATATATAATATATATATATATATATAATATATATATATATAATATATATATATATATATATATATATATATATATATATATATATATATATATATATATATATATATATATATATATCACACGCATTTAATTTCACAGCGATAATACAAATATTAGAGCATCGGCGAATGTTGTTAGTTTTTTCTGGATTTTTTTTTTAATTCTATCAGACTATCAGACAGTGTTAACTTTCCCAAATGTAACTTTCGTTACAGTGGTTCAACGTACATGTTCTCCCAGAGATATCTGTTAATTATCTTCTTGTCTCACAATGACAAATAACAGAGGGATAACATCCACGTCCTTCCCAGGCAGAACAGACGAGCAGCGCCTATGTTCTTCTATATATAGGAAGTGTATGGAAGGAGGAAGAGGGTCATATCGGAATCAGCTTAAGTGCTCTTGTAGACACAACAGTGATTGAGCTGTTTTGGTAAACATACTGGGCGCTATTAAATCGTTTTAAGACGTCACTCCAACATCTGGTTTTCTGATTGGTGAATAACTGAATAGGGGGGTCACCCGCGGCGTCCAAGTCTTGCCTTCCTCACTCAGTCTACACCATATCTTCCCTCTCTCTCCCCCCCACCATCTCCTCCATCTCCACAACCTCCTCCTTCCCCCCTCCCCTCACCACCACCAGCACCCTCCCCTCGTACCTTCCACGCCTTCCTTTGCTCCCCCATTACCCTCTCCCATCTTCTCCTTCCCTCTGTTCTTCCTTCCCTCTTATCTCCTCTTCACCCCTCTCCTCCCTTCCCTTCTTCCCCTTCATCTCCTCGAAATATTTAATCTGCGTTACCAGCAAACACTATAGCCACAACACTAACAACGGCCTGGGTACGTTATTTTTTTGTTATTAACACTTTTAGGTACATCTACATTTGTGTTGCTACCCTAGACTATATGAATGGGGATTACAGTGCGTGTTTAGTAAGCTACATGGTGCTTAAAAATCTCCCATCACACAGGATGGTTAGTCGTACAGGGCCATGTGATCAGTAGCCTGCACTGGCAAACTCTGGGTGCATTATGAGGATATCCTCAAGAACACGAGAGTGAATAAAGTAATAATTGCAACGCTCCAGGTACCTCATGCCAATGGACCTAAAGGGTCTAATCACTGGGCATTCGGTGCTGTAGTGTATGAGATCATGCCCTAGTTCCTGCTCACAAAGTTTGCACCTGGAGTGCTCAGGATTGGGAGACCCGTCACCTGTAGCCAGTTACCACCTACCACAGGTAACGGTAACCCAACCTTATCCTGGCAACCACTGTGTCGCACAGTCTGGTGAAAGTTTTGGGCTGCACATATACATAGGTTTTGGATTTGAACAAATCACAGCTTTTTATACTGGTGCTTCCAGGTCGTTGGGAGTCAGTAATTTCTCTCCAATCGGACCTGAGGGTTTGGAACAATATAGTCTTGACAACAGAGATGGGAATACTTAGGACTACTTCAGCTTCATCTCTGTTACACGCTAATTGGGTTGCAATTTCTGTGTCATTATGATGGGTTATATTGATGTGATGGAATCCATACAAAAGAGATTCGAAACCCTTTACTCTGTGCAGCGATCAGATCGTTTATAACTGCTGGTATGAGCTTATTGCTGTCGATCTTGCAGAAGTTTTCAATTTCTTGAAGAGCAAACCATGAATCACAAAATATCATTCCTCTCCCAGTGTTTTTTAATGTATTTCAGACTTGCCTTACCGATAGTCGCACTGGGTGGTTAGGTTTGATGAAGATATTTCTAAAAAGTGTGTCACTGGAGCTGAATCCAGTTGACCTATGAAACTCATATACCCCACATGCTTCAAGTGTGACAGTTGAGTGAGGCTAGCAGCACGTGTCTGGCCTCCAACCTTGGACAGACCTTTTATTATTATAGATATTGGATATATCGCTTCACTAATTTGTATTAGACTGTGTTAGGTTAGGATACGTTGAATTAGGTTAGTGATGGTTGGGTTAGTTGTGATTGAGGTAGGTTGGATTTGAGTAGGTAGGGTAAGGATGGATTACATTAGTGTTGGTTAGATTAGATAAGTATAATTTTCTGTTATCGTGTTGATATTGCTGTAATTCTGATGTAATTCTGTTAGTGTATTTATGTTATTGTGCCCCTGTTGACGTTTTCTGCCATTGCTACTGTTCTTTCTGTTATTGTGTTTGTTATTGTTCTGTTATCGAGATCTTGGTGTTTTTCTCGCCTATTGATTTTCAATTATTATGTCCTTTTTTTATTGTGTTCCTAAAACAGTGATTCCGTTCATTTTTTTAACTATGAACTTATTGCTCCTGTTATGTGTTAATGTTAAAGTATTTCTCCTGTTGTGTTCCTGCTTGTGGTACTGATGTGGTATACCCATTATTGCATTCCAAGTCAAAAACACGTTTTCCCTTCTATTGCATTCCTAAATGTGTCGTAAATATTGAAGCTACAAAAGACGGGTTTTGCAGTGACTTACGTTAGACATGAGTTTTCATTTTCTGAGTCGTTATTAAATTTTTTTGTTCAGTAAAAGCTCGTAGCGTGAAAAGTAATTGGATGTAAATACAATATGCTTGTCATGTTGCAGTGGCCGTTGATAATATCCCTCGTTTTACAGCTAACGTTAATAATTGACATTTGCTATGTAAAGGCAATTAGCGCTGCAGATCATCACTCAAAGGTTGATTAATTATTAGTTATTTTGTACCTTATGCTAAAATTATTTGAAAATGTAAATAATTTTTCTCTTTATCAAACTGTACAGATATGTGGAAAATTTTCACAAGCGCACACAAGACTGCTTCAATGCATAAAATGTGCGTCCTTTCGTGAAATCTTTTGAGATTTGACGCGATGTTTATAGAGACGGGTTTAATAATTGCTCAACAGCCGCATCAGGAGACAAACAACAGCTTTGAAAAAGGTGATGAAACTGGGCGATAGTGGTCGAGGATGCCTGGTCGAGGACTGGGCCGCTAAGCCCCGAAACCATCTCAAGTTAACCTCAAAGTAAGGTAGTGACACAGGGGAAGAAGCGTGTTTGTAAAGACGAGGCTAGTACCTTTAAATATCATGTTTGTGGAGACTTAATAATAACTTTAGATAGAATGTTGAAAAGGAACACGTGAATCATATACACATATAAACATATTTGTAGAAAATACCAACTTACTGCTGAGTGTTTGAGCCAACCCGTCCCCCTAATAGAACGTCGCATTTTGACGTATATTTTACCAAAAAGCAAAAAAATTGTCGCACTAGAAAATAGTAGCGGCTCGCGAAATTGACATACTGTCCCGTTTTCTGTTTTGGGTCCTCTGGTAGGTTTGTAAAAGGACCCTTTAGTACGACAGTTTCTTGACGTTAGGAAACCTAGGGAGGACAGGCTGTCTGAGGACACACACCATCACAAGATACATAACTGTTATCGTATGCTCCCAATGGCATAACCCCGAGAACCTAGATTTAATCATTGAACAAACTAAACAGTTATTTAAAGAACATTCCGTTGACCAAATAAGATGTATCATATTCCATAACCAACTTAGTATGTGTAATAGATTCAGTTCCTTCTCCTAATAAGTACCTAATTCATCTCTTTTAAATTCTGGTCTTCAGTAGAACAAGCTGCTTTTCTACATAATTAAGGAATAACACTACATGTCTTTTTAAATTTTATATGAAAAATATAAGCAGTGAAGCTAAATATAATTAAACTGTCGAAAAAAGCCGTTTCGTAATCTAACGAAACTCTCATAAACGTTTTAATATGAGATGCGTGGAGCTTGTTCTGGAATTCAGCAAAATGAATATTTACGGTTACCGCTTCAACATTATTGCAATGGTCTTTACTAGACACTTGCAAAATATTTAT
>NC_091165.1:21489187-21501687 GCF_040958095.1 Procambarus clarkii
ATCAATAATCCTGTCGAAATCATCGAGTAGGTTTGATGATGACCAAACCAGATATCAGAAGACGGAGAAACGACGACGTTTCGGTCAGTCCTGGACCGTTATCAAGTCCAGTAGGTTAGATGTTGAGGGTCAATTCTTGCTACGCTTGTGTGTGATGGTGGATATGGGGGAGGATGTGTGTGTGTGTGTGTGTGTGTGTGTGTGTGTGTGTGTGTGTGTGTGTGTGTGTGTGTGTGTGTGTGTGTGTGTGTGTGTGTGTGTGTGTGTGTGTATATATATATATATATATATATATATATATATATATATATATATATATATATATATATATATATATATATATATATATATATTGGTGAATATATATAGATGCAGGTGAGTGGATATATGAGTTTCAGTTGTGTTAACGACTGTCGGCGAGAGTATATGGGTGTTGGACTAGATGATTTACATGTGGAAACAGGTTTGTTAAACCACGTATTTCTAGAGGTTATTCCAAATAACATGAAGACAATATATCTGAATTGAGAAGGACAAAAATTTAGCGACCCAACAATATAACACCAAAGGTACTGAACGAAGGAGCGGAAACCTTAGCAATCCATTGGTCAAAATATACAGAAAGTTACTGAAGACAGCTGATACACCAGATAACTGATAAACAACCATTGCCACACCAATAGACGACCCAAATCAGCGTGAGAGTGCTATTTAACCTAAAAACCAGATCAACTGAATTTCCTGGTTATAAACTCATGCTCGTAATCCCAAAAAATTATGCAGAGAATAAAAGAGAATAGAGATAGCTTCTCGCTTTTGAAACGTGGCCTTTGCTTAGCATGTTAAAACGATAGTCTAATCTCAAGAGGCTTAGAGAGAGCTGATTATAGAATAAAGTGACGGGTGTCAGGTAAGATGGCTTTCGAGATGCCTGTTGACACGGCCATACGGGACACGACGCCACCAAACGATGAACCAATTGACGGTTTTTTGGGGAAGTAAAGAGAGTTGGGGATTGAGCATGATAATTCCAAGTCACGGGATGATAGGTTTATGGCGGTACACGGTAGTACAAGGAATTCTCCGGTGTACATTTGAGTACATAAAAGTAATCGGGAGGAAATGAGAGTACATAGTTTTACACGGGAACACAATGGAGTACATGAGAGTTCATGAAATGATATGAGCGTACGCAAAAGCCAATTGGAAAACACGAAAGGTGCATGGTAGGTGTATGAGGATACATGGGAGCTACACGGGAGCACAAAGGCATGCAACATTCCCATGTGGACTAGAACAGGTCCTATTCCTGTCGAATAGAAGCATAGAAGAGACTATCGTCACGACTTGCAGACACTACCAACAGCCTTGAGTGTGAACTGAGGTCAGGTGAGCACGGAAGAGGACGCTAAAGTTAATGTGAAGGAAGTGTATTGTGATGAACCTGTGGTGTTGGGGAAAGTACGCTAACATCATCAATCATTTACTTATCCACATACGAAGCCTGTCCATCCTTTTTGTTACCTTTGTTAAACTTTATTAAACAGTTTATGAGCTCGGAATTGCTACGAGGTTCATTATAAAAAAGAATAACCTTGGGTCGTAATGTTTCGAAGTTTGATAACTGTTTATTAGATGGAAAACGAAGCCGGCTTGATCGTTTAAAGATATACAGGTTTCGTAAATGAACGTCTAAGTGCTTGAAAATTCTAAGCAATACAAGATGGAAAGAGCTCTAGTGTGCATGAGAATTGCAAGATTAACGACTGCTCTCAGTGGTCCGAGCAGGCAGTCATTTACCTTTTAACCATAAACGGAGAAGCTAAATAAAAGGAGATACGATCACGACGTATGGAATATCTTTGGTATCGACAAGGGGAAAAAGAAACACCTGTTTCCTTTTTCATGGTTCCAACAAATGAAACCATGACATAGCAGAACGAGGAAACACTAATGGAAGCAAAGCTCCCATATGAACCAAAGATATACTATCTAGTGGCAAGGTTGTGAAAAGTGGAGTGAGCGAGAGGGATTATATATATATATATATATATATATATATATATATATATATATATATATATATATATATATATATATTGGACCAGAAGGACCAAAAATAAAAATGTAAAAAATGAATTTAGGAGAGTTAATTTTTCAATTACCCTCGACAATGAAGAAAAACGTAAGAAATATTGAGAAGATTCGTGTTAGAATTATTAATCTTACCCTTTTGGTCATATTCAACAACATATGTTTACAAGAAAGACTGCTAGCAAAATATACTAATGTGTATACATATATATATATATCGGGGATACCACCTTTGGTGCAATTGTTGGGACCCCACAGCCTCAAAGAAGGGAACACAGAGCATTCAGAGAAAAAACATATCATTTACCTCTGAATACGTATGAGTGTTCACTTCTACCACCCCCTGTTTTTTATGGTTGTCCAGTTTATTATACAAGGTTATACAGTTACATATATGACTGTTTACAATAAATGAACATTAAGAGAACACAAGGAGAAGTTTGTTTTCTAAAGGCTGTAGATTTCCTCGAACTCCTCCGACGCCGGGCAGGAACCGAGGACGCAGAGCACCCCCAGAAAGTTTGAGATCACGTACACGCAGATGTCAGCGTGGTCAGTTCACAAGCAAAAACTCCAGGGTTCGAATACCGTTGCAGAACAGAGGCGCTTGAGTAGCGTTCCTTTTTTCTATGCCTGATTCCTCTGTTCACCTAGCAGTAAATAAGTACCGGTGGAGCTATGCACCTTCTATCGGTTGCATATTGTGAGATTACGTCAGACGTTGACCAACTGAGTCTCTCGACAGGTTAGGTTAGATGGATACGTAAGAGATTTCCTATTTGAAAAGAGGGAAAACCACTTAGGAATGAGAGCTGCGGCCTTGAGGCTAAAGCTCATCCCCCCACAAACACCGCCAGGTGAGTGATGGTGAGCTCCGTGACGCATATGCAACACAACTCACATATGAATTTTTTACTATTTTTGGGAAAAAAATATTTCATACACTCCCAGAGCTCGCAGTATCATGCGATTCCAGATCATTTTTCCTGACTGTGTGTATCGCTGAGCTGAAAAGTATATACATCAAACATTTTTTCCATTAATATTAACGACAATTTAGTATTTACTATGTTGTGTATATTCTGGACATAAATATTTAAATGAGCTAACTTATTTTCTTGCAAATAACAAGAAACTCGAGTTTTATTCCACTGGGAAATGTTCCTTGATGGGAGAACCAGTAGGAATACTGGGTGGGAAAAGAGAAACATGACAACAGACACTTCTTCGCTGTTAACTCATACGAGAGTTAACCATTCCGGTCGCCAAGTATCCAGGGTAATTTTTTTTATTTCTGATAGCCTGGACGATATGTTTTGCCTTTTTTCCCCTTGCAGTCAATTACTAGAACTTACGCGCAAAACGAGCGCATACATATGCATCGGCATAAAAAAATGTACACACACACACACATACGATGGATACTGGAGTTCTAGTTGAAATGATGGCTACTGGAGCTCAACACGAGCACGTGTAAAGTTATGGAAATGGGACTAGGTGACAGGAGACCAAAAGGTCAGCACACAATGAAGGGGAAACTATCTTCCAGCACCGATTCGAGAAAGAGACCTGGGAGTGGACGTTACACCAAATCTAACTCCTGAGGCACATATAAATCGGATAACGACATTAGCGTACTCTACGCTAGCAAAAGTTAGAACGCCATTCATAAACCTAAATAAGGATGTTGTTGTTGTTATAGATTCAGCTACTCGGAACAAGTTCCAAGTAGCACGGTCTATGGTGAGCCCGTAACTTACCTGGCATAGGAGCGGGGCAAGAAGCACAGGCTATGGTTAGCCTCGTGGACGGGAGATGTCTCCCGTCCGAACAGAGATTGTTGTTGTTGTTATAGATTCAGCTACTCTGAACAGGTTCCAAGTAGCACGGGCTATGGTGAGCCCGTAACTTACCTGGCACAGGAGCGGGACAGGTAGCACGGGCTATGGTGAGCCCGTAGTGGACTTACCTGGCACGGGAGTGGTGCCGTCTCGCTGTGCTAAATAAGGAGGCATTCAGAGAGCTTTATACTGCCTACGTGAGACCAGTCTTAAAGTATGTAGCCCCGTCATGGAGCCTCCACCTAAAGAAACACATTAGGAAACTGGGAAAGATTGATTGATGAAGATTAAGCCACCCAAAAGGTAGCACGGGCATGAATAGCCCGTAAGTGGTGGCCCTTTTAAGCCATTACCAGTATCAAGAGCTGATACTGGAGATCTGTGGAGGTGCGAATGCACCCTGCATGACGGGAGATGTCTCCCTTATGAATGTGTTAAGATGAAGATGAAGCCACCCAAAAGGTGGCACGGGCATGCATAGCTCGTAAGTGGTGGCCCTTTTGAGCCATCACCAGTATCAATAGCTGATACTGGAGATCTGTGGAGGTGCGACTGCACCCTGCGTGACGGGAGATGTCTCCCGGACCAAATGGTGACCAGATGGAACTGGGAAAGGCTCCGAAATTTGCAACGAGGCTAGTCCCGGAGTTGCATGGGATGGGATATGAAGAGCGACTGAAGGAAATAAGCCAGACGACTTTAGAAAACAGAAGGGAGCGAAGAGATATGATAGTAGCATGTAAAATACTTAGGGGGATTGACCGAATGAAAATATACGAAATGTTCACACGGAATGCCAGCAGAATGTGGATGGAAGCTGGGAACTCAGATGAGTCATAGAGATGCTAGAAAGTTTTCTTTTAGCGTGAGAGTAGTGGGGAGCTGGAAAGAACTAAAGGAGCACATTGTGGAAGCAAACACTACTCATAGCTTTAAAAGTAAGTATGGTAGAGAAGAAGGAAAGGAGTCATTGCTTTAAACAACTGAAGGCTAGAAAGCGAGATCCAAGAGCCAACGCTCGATCCCGCAGGCACAAACAGATGAATACACACACACACACACACACACACACACACACACACACACACACACACGATCACCACATTCAAGATTCTGAAGGGAATTGATAGGGTAGATAATGATAGGCTATTTAACACAAGGGGCACACGCACTAGGGGACACAGGTGGAAACTGAGCGCCCAAATGAGCCACAGAGATATTAGAAAGAACTTTTTTACTGTCAGAGTGGTTGACAAATGGAATGCATTAGGAAGTGATGTGGTGGAGGCTGACTCCATACACAGTTTCAAGTGTAGATATGATAGAGCCCAATAGGCTCAGGAATCTGTACACCAGTTAATTGACGGTTGAGAGGCAGGACCAAAGAGCCAAAGCTCAACCCCCGCAAGCACAATTAGGTGAGTACAATTAGGTGAGCACACACACACACACACACACACACATGGGGCCTGTGTGTGTGTGTGGGGCCTCATAGCCTTGTGGATAGCGCGCAGGACTCGTAATTCTGTGGCGCGGGTTCGATTCCCGCACGAGGCAGAAACAAATGGGCAAAGTTTCTTTCACCCTAAGTGCCCCTGTTACCTAGCAGTAAATAGGTACCTGGGAGTTAGTCAGCTGTCACGGGCTGCTTCCTGGAGTGTGTGTGTGTGTGTGTGGTGTGGAAAAAAAAAAAAAGTAGTTAGTAAACAGTTGATTGACAGTTGAGAGGCGGGCCGAAAGAGCAAAGCTCAACCCCCGCAAAAACACAACTAGTAAACACAACTAGTAAACACACACACACACACACACACACACACACACACACACACACACACACACTAATGAGATAAAGTAATGCTTAATTTATTTTTCTAGTTGAAAATAAAAGAATAAAATCATGTATTTAGTCATTATAACGGCTGACAGGCGTTCCGAATTCATCAGGAAATCTGTTAGAATCTGAAATGCGTTCGAGTTAATGGCACACCTTGGGATATGACCTCGCTGATAAAATATTGCCATTCAAGCGAGGGAGATGCATTCATCACCCACCGACCTTCACTCATTCAGACTGCCTAAAAGATATGCACTCATTATACTTCAATGATTGAATGTGAACTCTGAATATTATTTTTAGCATTTTCTGTTTCCTTCTTTATCAGACTCTCTTTGCTGTTTTATTATCATTATATATGAGCGATTGTATAGGAATAAGGTTCATTTTGCATTATTTTAATTGCACTATTCATTTAAGTTATAATAATTCTTAAAAGACAATTATACGTCACTTATGTCAAATACTTTTGTTAATAATAGCTAGTTTTTGAATTGCATTTTGTGTTAATAGCCACTTATTAGTAAGCTGTATCTAATTACTGAAGTATCTTAGTTATCATAAGTTTGCCAAATCACTAAGGTTGTCCTGGTCGTGCAGAGCGAACATCTATATTAATTAATCATATATTAAAATATTATATAACAATCAATATATTATATAATAATCTAGCGAGAGAAATTCGGTTAGATTCGTATTCGCACTGGAGAAACATGTCAAGAATTTTTTTTTTTTTTTTTTTTTATTATTTTCTACCACAGACGTGGCCACACATTTACAATGCTAACCAGCATATATACATTTTCTTCTGTCCTCCATGGACAGGGTTAGAGATGTGTTAAGAATTAACCGAGTGTAGGAAATACATATTATGAACTGTGTTAAATATACAGAAACTCGCTATTTCCTGTGTTTTAAAGTCGATGATTTGTATGGCATAGAGTCCATGCTGCGGGTTCGTTCTCGTCGAACATTAAGGAGCCGGTCGGCCGAGCGGACAGCACGCTGGACTTGTGATCCTGTGGTCCTAGGTTCGATCCCAGGCGCCGGCGAGAAACAATGGGCAGAGTTTCTTTCACCCTATGCCCCTGTTACCTAGCAGGAAAATAGGTACCTGGGTGTTAGTCAGCTGTCACGGGCTGCTTCCTGGGGGTGGAGGCCTGGTCGAGGACCGGGCCGCGGGGACACTAAAAGCCCCGAAATCATCTCAAGATAACCTCAAGATAAGATAACCTCGACTCTCAGTCGATAGTTTTGGGTTCGAAACCGTGGCGGGACAGATATGGATGGGCGTATTTTCTATCACCCAATGCGTCTGTTCACCTAGCAGTAAATAGGTACCCCGGGAGTTAGTCACCTGGTTGAGGGCTTGCTTGTTCGGGAGGGTAAGTAATTCGACCTGTGAGGGGCTGGGTGGTACCTCGATATAGGCCTAACATGAATATATATATATACAGTGCCTGCCTGTCTCCCTACACAATGAATTGCAATTATTGTATATGATTACATATGCTATAAATATGACAAAGTAAATAATATATTACAAATTATGCAAACAGGTTCAAATATAATTGTAATTGTGAATAAAAGTCTTGATTTGATATGCTCAAGTTTTGCTTCTCATTAAAAATTTGTCACCGTCTTGACCATCTTCAACTCGGTTTTGATAAAGTCTACAAAGGAGTTTCGACTTCAGAAACAATGATGCCTTGATTTTAAAGCACGGCGAACATGTCCAGAAACTTGCTGGAGAATTGTAGCTGCATTCAATTCACGAATAAAAGTTTCTAACATGTTTTAAATAACGATTTTGCTCCAGACTTTTGCAGGAACTGTTTCTTTAACTTAAAATGTTCTACTGAGTCCACTGGGAAGTTACTTTTTAAAAGAGAATTATTTTGCAAGGACAATTTGATAGGTCCATTTTGCAAGGACAATTTGATAGGTCCATTTTGCAAGGACAATTTGATGTTTACTTTTAAAAGGAAATATTTTTTAACATACTATTTTAAGGGAAATATGTTTAAAGTGATTTTTCAATGGAGTTAAACTATATTCGTTTGATGTTCTTGCACAGCGAAGCAGTATTGCAAAATAACCACAGTCAAATGCTGTTATTAGATCAAAAAAGAGCTCTCTCTTGAATTTATTGTATTCAGGCCTATTAAAAATCTTATGGACTTTCATGAGAGATGTTTCCTTATTTCTTGCTTTCGGAAATCAATACTTGAACATAGGATACTAAAATATTTTTCTAACCGCAGATATGACAAATACAGCCGATAACTGGTTATGAACGGCGGAACTTTATCTAACCGTGACTTATGTAATCTTGTGTATCAGGGAATTTGATTTTACATTGACATATTGTTGAAGAAAGCTAGTAAAGAAATAAAGCATGTCAATGTTAATTGATATCATTAAGAAAGAACCAGGTATTAACCAGGTATCATGTTATCGTAAACACAGCTACCATTTTTTTTCTGGCCTGACTTGTGGTAAGTTTTCCCAGATATATTTATTTTTCCCATATATATTTTTCTAAATACTTTCTTATGAAATGATAAAGCTTTCCATTACATATTATTTGATTATATATTTTTAGTTTGAGTTGAAATTAACGAAGAAATATAACCAAACCTATCCTAACCTATCTAAACCTAACTTAAATTAACATTTATTAGGTCAGTAATTCACGTTCTTAATATAATAATAATAATTTAAATAAACCAAATGGAATTTTTTTTTAATAAAAATCACTCTGCCTATTAGGCAAATCGGGCCTTGAATACTTGGCCGAGTAGTGCGTCCTGACTATTAGATACGACACACACACACACACACACACACACACACACACACACACACATATATATAAATATAAAATGAGCCATTATAGTCTTAACTGAAATCTACGCTGCAGTATTGCCGCTCATTTGCATACTGACGGAAAGTACATACACTAGCCATTCACTCTGTACCCACCGGGTAATTTAATTTATCATGAATATATAATGCATGAATTTGGTGAGGCTCGCTTCCCATATAAATTCAAAATAATGTTGTATACAAGTATTCTTTTTTTTTTAGAATTCTGTATAAATTTGCATATCAAGGTGTATTCTCGTCAACTACTTTTTACGTTGGGCATATGTTCATTTACTTTAGCTTCCATTTAGCTGTAAGTACACTTGTAAACATATGATAGTGAGGGCGAACGAATACAACTGTTAGAATTAACGAGTTCGTAAGACTGAGGAAACGAAGCAGAGTAAACTAATGCTTGTGAAAGAGTGCAAATGTGTATTCACCTAGTTGTGCTTACCAGAATTGAGCTCTGCCCTTATGGCCCGCCTCTCAACTGTCAATCAACGATCATTTTATGTCACACACACACACACACACACACACACACACACACACACACACACACACACACACACACACACACACACACACACACATACGTGGGTCTGGTAGCTGGTCTGAAAGGGGGTCTGGTAACAGAGCGGACAGCGCAGATGACTCGTAATTCGGTGGCCTGGATTCGATTCCCGGACCAGGCAGAAAACAAATTGGCAAAGTTTCTTTCACCCCCTGATGCACCTGTTACCTAGCAGTAAATAGGTACCTGGGAGTTAAACAGCTGTTACGGAACTGCTTCCTGTGTAAGGGTGTGTGTGTGTGTGTGGGAAAATAAAATAAAAATTAGTAGCTAGTTACAGTTCATTGATTGACAGTTGAGAGGCGGGCTGAAAGAGCAGAGCTCAACCCCCGCAAGAACAACTAGGTGAATACAAGTAGTTGAATACACACCCACACAAACTCACCCAGGAAGCAACCCGTAATAGCTGTCTAACTCCCAGGAACCTATTTACTGCTCGGAAATAGGGGCATCAGGGTGAAAGAAACTCTGCTCATTTGCTTTCCGCCATCGCCGGGGATCGAACCCCGATCTCTAGAATTACGAGCCCTGAGTGCTGTCCACTCAGCCATCAGGCGCCCCTATTTGTGTGTGTTCATATGTGTACTCACCTAATTGTACTCACCTAATTGTGCTTGCAGGGGTTGAGCTCTGGCTCTTTGGTCCCGCCTCTCAACTGTCAACTGGTGTACAGGTTCCTGAGCCTATTGGGCTCTATCATATCTACACTTGAAACTCTGTATGGAGTCAGCCTCCACCACATCACTTCCTAATGCATTCCATTTGTCAACCACTCTGACACTAAAAAAGTTCTTTCTAGTATCTCTGTGGCTCATTTGGGCACTCAGTTTCCACCTGTGTCCCCTAGTGTGTGTGCCCCTTGTGTTAAATAGCCTGTCTTTGAACAAATCCACAAGGGCCTTGACGAGGATTCGAAACTGCGTCCGAGAGCATCCCAGACGCTGCCTTAATTAATCGACTGAGCTACGACATGGTTAAAAGAGTTGAAACCGAAGTAGAGTTGAAACTACTTTGTTCAGTTCATGCATCACTCAATTGTGATTTCTGTGTATAAAGCCTGTCTTTATCTACCCTATCAGTTCCCTTGAGAATCTTGAATGTGGTGATCATGTCCCCCCCTAACTCTTCTGTCTTCCAGAAGACAGAAGAGTTACACACTTTCACACACGCACGTGTGTGTGTGTGTGTGTGTGTGTGTGTGTGTGTGTGTGTGTTCATGTAGATATTCTTTCCTAAATATGTATTTAGAGCCGAGCTCTATGTCTTTCGAGCCACTAACAGCTTAATACTATATCTCGGTACTGTCGTCGCTGTCATCAAAATAATTGGTAAAAATTTATTAAATAACGTTGAGTCTATTTTCCCCCTTTAATATCAAACATTTCCATTAGGTAACTTCGGACTTTGTAAATTGATGGAATATGCAATACATGGTGTGTGTATATATATATATATATATATATATATATATGTCGTACCTAATAGCCAGAACGCACTTCTCAGCCTACTATTCAAGGCCCGATTTGCCTAATAAGCCAAGTTTTCATGAATTAATGTTTTTTCGTCTACCTAACCTACCTAACCTAACCTAACCTAGCTTTTTTTGGCTACCTAACCTAACCTTACCTATAAATATAGGTTAGGTTAGGTTAGGTAGGGTTGGTTAGGTTCGGTCATATATCTACGTTAATTTTAACTACAATAAAAAAAAATTGACCTCATACATAGAGAAAAGGTTTGCTTTATCATTTCGTAAGAAAAAAATTATAGTAAATATATTAATTCTGGAAAACTTGGCTTATTAGGCAAATCGGGCCTTGAATAGTAGGCTGAGAAGTGAGTTCTGGCTACTAGGTACGACATATATATATATATATATATATATATATATATATATATATATATATACGTGTGTGTGTGTGTGTAAATCACGAAAAATAACACGTGATGAAAAATGTGACAATGTCAGACCACGGAGGAAGAATTTAAACAGGGATTTACTTAAGTACTTTCGTAAATTAATACATTTTCAGAAGGAGTGATTCCTTCTGAAGATGTATTAATATACGAAAGTACTTAAGGAAATTCCTGTTTGAATTCTTCCTTCGTGGTCTAACACTGTAATATATATATATATATATATATATATATATATATATATATATATATATATATATATATATATATATATATATATTTATTATAACACAAACACACACAACTTTGTACGCCTCGCAGCTGAGTGGACAGCGCTCGGGTCATAGTTCTAAGGGACTACGTTCGGAGGTATTGATTTTGATTCCAGGTTCGATTCCAGGTTCGATTCCAGGCCGAGACGGAAATAGATGGGCAGTTTCTTTAACCCTGATTGGCCTGATCACCTAGCAGTAAATAGGTACCAGGGAGTTTGACAGCTGCTTTGGGCTGCTTGCTGAAAATGTATGTGCGTATTTTAGAAATATATGCGAAGATAGAGGAAAAATAGATTGGTTAAAAATTGGGCCCAAGAGCTAATAGCTCTTAGGCCCAGCATTCGGGCTCTTTTCTGCAGCCACAAATAGTAAACACACACACGCACACACACACACATTCACACACAGAGGGCCTGGTAGCCTAATGGATAGCGCGCAGGACTCATAATTCTGTGGCGCGGGTTCGATTCCCGCACCAGGCAGAAACAAATGGGCAAAGTTTCTTTCCCCCTGAATGCCCCTGTTACCTAGCAGTAAATAGGTACCTGGGTGTTAGTCAGCTGTCACGGGCTGCTTCCTGGGGTATGTGTGTGTGTGTGTGTGTGTGGTGTGAAAAAAAGTAGTTAATAAACAGTTGATTGACAGTTGAGAGGCGGGCCGAAAGAGCAAAACTCAACCCCCGAAAACACAACTAGGTGAATACACACACACACACACACAACAAATGCACCCCATCATATCACTGCTACACAGGAGCACCAACACAGAGCTTTGTGTTGAGCTACACATCAACAGGTATGGGTTTACTGCTGCTGTCTTCACCACACACATGAATAAAATGGGACGTCAAGATCCTCAAGCGTAACGCTTCCATGCTGCCTGTTCACGCGATCTGGCAAGAGTCAAATTTCATGTTTTATCCAAATGAGTTGCATTCGAACCTAAACCATCCAACTTACCAATCCAGAACGATGGCTATTAACTTTATTGAGTAGTGAATATTGAGCAGCTAATGCTCAATAAATATTGTAATTTATTGAGGAGTTAATGTTCTTAATTTCGATAAAGGTGGCAATATAGGATATAAATTATTA
>NC_091165.1:21509187-21554187 GCF_040958095.1 Procambarus clarkii
TTCCAACCTGTGTTCCTTTGTTCGTGTTCCACCAATGCTAAATATTTTGTCTTTGTCCATCCTGTCTTTTCCTCTTAGAATTTTTTATTTGATCATGTCTTCCCTTACTCTTCTGTCTTGACGTGTGGTTTAGCTTCCGGAGCCTTTCCTAATAACTCGTACCTCTTAGTTTTAGGACTAGTCTGGTGGCATACTTCTGAATCTTCTCTAATTTTGTCTTCAGATACACTTAATGGGTTTTCAAAATCCTATTGCACATTATTATTGTCCTGTGCCCTTTGGAAAATTGGTCACATTCATTACATTTTTTTTTCTTCTAAACATAAACTATAATTCCTGAATATAACAAATTTTAAATGATATAACGGATGGCATGCTCTCTTCTACTCTTTTCACACTATCAGAATCTTGGATACATGTGTGTGTATGTGTACGCGCGTGCGTGCCTGCGTGCGTGTGTGTGCCTGCGTGCGTGTGTGTGCCTGCGTGTGTGTGCCTGCGTGTGTGTGTGTGTGTGTGTGTGTGTGTGTGTGTGTGTGTGTGTGTGTGTGTGTGTGTGTGTGTGTGTGTGTGTGTGTGTGTGTGTGCGCGCGCGCGCGCGCGCGTGCGGACGTTAATAATCACTGCCATCACTACGATATAATGAAACTCTAATATTTGAGCGACAGAAATATGTTATAATAAATTATTGTTTTGAATCAAATATCGAGAACACTTTTCCAAATTACTTCGCAATGGTAACTGTATAATATATTTGATAACTAGAGATTAGAAGAATTAATGAGATCCCTTATTAAATTGAACGTGGTTAATATATGTTCCTGGTATTACAATCTGTATCCATTTCAGTAGCAAAATGAACCAAATTTTACATACACATTATTAATTTGATAGCGAATTGAAAAGCTGATAAGGATCGCCCACAAAATAGTTCAGAGTTGATTGAGATTTATAATGTATATAATTGAAGTTGTTTAAGATAATTTTCTTCTTAATTCTGACTTTTCAGAAGTTACTACTAATATGTGAGAGGTTTATTTGGGTCGTTGGTATGCATTATCTTGCTCTGGGGACTCCAATGTCCAGCATATAATTTGCATAGGCTCTTACATCTTTTAAACCATATATTGCTTCGAAAAGACTGTATATATATATATATATATATATATATATATATATATATATATATATATATATATATATATATATATATATAATGTGTGTGTATTTTTATTCTTCCGCTGGAAGCATCATACGCAAGTTCTTTTATCTTAAATAACTGTTAGGAAATGCTTTATTTAGATCAGGATGTAATCAGGTAAGTGGAAGTGAATAATTAAATTCCTCTCTTTCACGATATATATATTTCTGAGATAAAAAATAAGATCCCGCTCAGATTGATTCTGTGTTTACCTCCGTAGTAGTTCCATCACGTGTTGTGTTTAAGCCAATGTGGATAGGTGACAGTACGGTGAGTTGTCATTGACAGCTCATAGTATCGATTCCTTTATCAAGCTCGTTGGTTATATTTATGTATATTTCAAATTTTCGTTGGTTTGAGTGCCAGTGAGTTGTCATCATGGCAACTGTTATCATCATTTAAATTCTAAATGCGTATCGGTCCTCCCCAAACATGGATTCATCGGACTGCCATCTGGAAAGATCGTGGGCTTCCCCCATTTTTTACTGGACACTGTATCTCTTAAGGTTACAAGATAAAAAAAAGTGGATATTCTATAAATTATACAATTGTTTATGATATTTCCTTTGTTACTCTCTCTCTCTCTCTCTCTCTCTCTCTCTCTCTCTCTCTCTCTCTCTCTCTCTCTCTCTCTCTCTCTCTCTTTCTCTCTTTCTCTCTTTCTCTCTCTCTTTCTCTCTTTCTCTCTCTCTTTCTCTCTTTCTCTCTCTCTCTCTCCTTGGCTCTCAGCCCATGGTGTGGCAACTCCCCCTCAACTTGTGCCATTACTATTGCTGCTACTTGCATATTTTTATTTTAATTCCTTCAATTTCCGTCCATAGCTTTTTTAATTTCTTATCAGAGGCTACATTATATTTGCTAATTACCGGATTTATGTGAAAAGTTTAGTAAACTTTAGTGACGGGTAAGTGCATTATAACAGAATATTAAAGGCTAATAATAATGGAGCATTATTGCACTTAACTGATGCAGATATAAATATTTACTCGGTCCGGTTAGGCAAATTTTTTGGGGAGATCGGCAGTGTTAATATAATTTCTTTATATTTTCTGGGAAAATCTTAAAAATATGATTGTAGTGAATATATTATTATATTTTCCGGCACGTTGATTAATTGTGGTTAAGACATTATATGAAAGTTTGTTGGTTTCAGAATAGATTCAAAGTTTAAATGTAATCTAGCATCGAAAAAACTCTCTGAACAAAGATTTAAAGTATTCAACCCTTTACCCTCAAAAAAAGTATTCTATCAATAACGATTTCTTTTTCTCATGCGTCTTGAACTATATATTTAATATACTCGTTATCTGGTTAAGAAATTGAATACTTACCTTATGATCTGTGATTGTTCTGCAGTAGTAGAGATTTTGTACATCAAAAAGTATCGAAATTTATCCACTCGCTACAAAATACATTAATAACTTGTTACATTTAGTTTGCACAATGAACTGTACGTGTGTTCAACTAAACCCCCGTCAGATTAAATTGGATCTGGAATGGAAATAACTGTGACTGACTCTATAAACAATGAAAATCGACGAAAGCAAATCTCTCAAATTCAATTGCTACCAAATTAATTAAATTACGTTTTCATTTCGGTCTATGACACGTCTATATATGAAGTAGAAATAAATCGCTTCACAGAAACTACAAACCTTCCACATAATCTGTATTATGTGGATGGATCATAATATATCATAAATTGTTTGGAGGTTGTAATTATTATTATTACAAGCTCCAAATGGTCAGGACAAGGATTTGGGATGGGACAGGGAGAAGGAATGGTGCCCAACCAATTGGACGGTCGGGGATTGAACGCCGACCTGCATGACGCGAGACCGTCGCTCTACCGTCCAGCCCAAGTGGTCGGTTCCGATTGCCAAACAATAAAATAAAAGGTGCTGGAAAAAAAATGAAGATGCTAACCAAAAAACTCAAAAATGCCTAAAAATAAAATTATCTAAAACACCCAACAGAAACATCTCAAACACCCTATGAAAAAAATACACATTCTGAGAAATAAAATAAAAAGGTAAATCGACCTGCAGTCTTCATGTCTCTATAAAATTATAGTGCAACTTCCGATAACAATTACGCTAAGTATTTCAACTGCACAGGGACACACACACACACACACACACACACACACACACACACACACACACACACACACTCTCACACACACACACACACACACACACACACACACACACACACACACTCACTCACACTCACACACACACTCACACACACACACACACACACACACACACACACACACACATATATAAACCGAGAGATATACTCTGCTTCAAGGTGTATATGCATTGAGAGTTTTCTTTAGTTCTGAACTCTGTTCAGGACTAAAGCATTCTTGTTAGGTCAATAAGCACTTGTGGATGCCTTAATATCAGTGACTGCTTCGTACCTAGCATTCTCTCCCTTGGATTTATGACAGATGAGGCTATTGTGACCATATTGGCTTGTTGATACTTGAACGGATATATGCTTGCATTTTTGGTGGAGACAAAGGCAGCAAGCCGAAGGACAATACCAA
This sequence comes from Procambarus clarkii, assembly GCF_040958095.1. Taxonomy (NCBI): domain Eukaryota; kingdom Metazoa; phylum Arthropoda; class Malacostraca; order Decapoda; family Cambaridae; genus Procambarus; species Procambarus clarkii. The sequence continues at coordinate 21,512,946 of NC_091165.1, forward strand.
TAAAAAATTGGTCTAACAAACGAGGCAAATGCCCAGGTAGAAATTAATTACGTATAATAGAAAATCCCAACCATGTGGGGTATGCACATCTGGAAGGTGTTCTATATTTTCCTAAAAACTTTCACCAGTGTTGTTCAGGCAATATTTTCTACTTTTGGGCTATTCCAATAGGTCTTTCATAATGATTAAGGGAAATTGATGGAGTAAAAGGTCTGCATTATAGTCTAATACGACAGCTTACCTTACAAAATAAGACGCATTTGAGAGGACGGGTTAAATACGCGTGGAAGTTCCTTCATGCTCAAACAACAATGATGACTCACTGTATGGAGCTGAAACACAGGGAAGTAGACTAGAATTGCTTCCAGTGCCACCATAAACTCATGTTTTAATCTAGTTTAATTATTGTTATATACTTCTAACGAGGTTGACAACATATGCTGCATGACCTGGCTCACTGTCACGAGTCACACCAAAACTTAGATGGAGTGATATACACACCTGGAAATATATATATATATATTATATATATATATACACACTCTGTACATACACCAGGAAATGTATAGATACACTTTGTACATACACCAGGAAATGTATAGATACACTTTGTACATACACCAGGAAATGAGGTGCACTTTTTGGTGTACATTCCTGTTGCAGACTACATTAGAACGCAGCTAAGATGAAAATTTTGTTTGAAAACAAGGAATCTGTATGTAACACGAGATGACAAGAGTAATTAGAGATTTAAAGATATAATTATTTTTGTTAGAAAGCGTACTCACATCAAGATATGTGATATATCTTGAAGAGTATAATGACAAACACATTTCATGTAACTAGACTCACTGATATACCACCAATGTTATGGTCTGTATGAGAAATAATATAAATTTTATAAAGCTGGCGTAAAAACCTCTGTATTGGAAAATCACTTTTTATTAACACAATTTGTTTGAACGAGGCGTCAAAAAATTCAATAACACGCTGTGGGAGCAGATAACAGAGAGAAGTGAGTGAAATTGTTTAATGTTTATACGTACGAGTGTGTGTGTGTGTGTGTGTGTGTGTGTGTGTGTGTGTGTGTGTGTGTGTGTGTGTGTGTGTGTGTGTGTGTGTGTGTGTGTGTGCGTGTGTGCGTGAAATTGTTACATATTTATGTGTATATGTGTGTATACACACACACACACACACACTACTTCCAAACTATCTAATCAATCGAGAGTTGATTGGACACTTTGCAAACCTTTCACTTTACCATTTATAAATACTATAACACCCAGAAAATGAACCTAAAGAACATGAGATATTTATAAACTAATTATTGTCTTAACACAGTCTTAATAAGCGCTTCAGCACACGATAAAATTATATATCATTTGTTGCCTCTCTCTGCATGCAAATTGAGCAAACCACATTAGCGAAAGGCTTACCCCAGAAAAAGCGAAATGCATTCCGTGTGTTAATATGTTCCTCATTAAATTAGAATGTTTTTTACGGAACATTATAATAAGCTTCATGTTCCAGTTTGTGGTGGACAAAATAAAGTTAATTTTACATTTCTTTGTGTATTTCGCTGTGAAGTTCGCTGTGGTGAATGAAAAAATGACGATTAGTCAGTTGGATTCGATCGTGCGGTTTATGAATATGAGGATGAAAGGAAAACAAAACAAAAATTAGATTCGAAAGTAATTCTAATTCTAAGCTCTCTTCTTAATTTAATCGACTTAACAATTGTGAAGCTGAAGTACGATAACCACAATGGAGATTTATAGTCAAATCAATTTACATGCAGTTTACATTATGCTTTGTAATCCAAAGCAGATCAAACACACCTAGCTACACAACAGGTAAGTTGTGCTATGTTGAGAAGCACATTAAGTTGTAAGAGGTAAGTTACACAACACACTTTTTTGTCGAAAGCAGATAAATCAGTCTTGACAGCAATACAGAATAATCAATCATATAATAATGCAAATTGATATATCGTTGTCGAATACTGATTAATCACTCCTTGCGGCAATATAAATTATTCAACAATTGTCGAAGAAACTGACAAAAAATTACGAAAATGTATGAAAGAGGATCCAATCCAAGCATCACAGCCGCTGTGATATTTTTTTTTGGAGGGAGTGGAGTACCTGAGGGGGGTTTTCCTTCCAAAAAATCGTGGATCATTTGCTACAGCCAGTTAGTAAGAAGTCAAGAGTGGTTGACTTGACCAAAGAGTCAAGAGTAGATAGACAAAGTCAAGAGTGGTTGACAATGAACCTACAGTGATACTGCGATCCGGATCACACTGTTGGTGTGGGCGACCCGGGCCTATAGCTGTACGTAACGGCTGACTTCACTAGAGTCATTTGGAAGCATTGCCGAGCAAATAAATCAGCTGCAAACTATCTGGGTAATAATTCTCAGTTACCCGCACGAGGCAGGCAGGCAGGCAGGCTGGCGCACGCACACGCCTGCCGATTGTTAGTTTTTAATCTTCCTGCTTTACTTAAGAAAAACATAAGGAATATCGAGAAGATTCGTGCCAGAATCGTAAATCTAAAACATTCTGTCGTTTTCAACAATATATATATATATATATATATATATATATATATATATATATATATATATATATATATATATATATATATATATATATATATATATATATATATAATATACACACACTACATTTTTAACAAAATCTACACCTGTGTTATATTTGAAACACCTTTTTGGGTAATTAAGAACGGAGTCTCGTGTTATGAAGCTCAATGTTGACCTGTCAGTGCCCAAATGAGAAACAACATTAGGGAAGGGACGATGAGAAACACGCCATTCAGCACTATAATGGAGGTGTCCGTCATTCAGGAGAGGCCACAGTATACCTCACTTCTTGTATCCTGTGTAAGGAAATTACATGAAATAATTTAACTTTATTTTTGGAACCCAGAATCGTATAAATACAAAAATATATTTAAATACATAAGTATATTCCTTAGGACAGGTATATTACTTGGGACGTTATAATGCATATTAACTTGTGTATTCAAAATAGGTTTGATCTCATTTATATATTAATATTATTGAATATATATATATATATATATATATATTAATAAACAGTATGTTCAAACTAATGAATGACTCTTTGGGGATGGCCGCAGCTTCAACGAGGCTGGCCCCAGGATGGGTTGCACAAACGGATGGTTTGGTAGCTTCGTGGTGTGTACATTGGCTTTTGTTGATGAGGGTGGACTGCACTGGTATTTAGCTCTATCCCAGCCAAACACAGCCATCCCTCTTCGTCCACTTGAACCAAAAAGTATTTTCAACTTCATTTAGTCAACTCCAAATTAGAGGAGGCTTACGACCAGAAAATGTAAGACAGAAGACAGGAAGGAGTTTTAACCCCAAATCCCCCGCACCCCCAAAAAATCTTTATATTGCATCCACGTGCAATATAAATTAAAATTAATATGAACCGTCCTCAGAGGAAATTCTTCAGATTTATTTTCACAGAGCGTTCGTCAAAAATTCTATACGACTTAGCAACTCCAATTACTATAATGAAGCTCGTCCCGGGTATTCTGGTAGAGATCATCTACACCCGCCCCTCGGTAGGTACCCCTCCCTCAAGTTGAAATGTATCACTGAGGCTCAGGTGAATATACCTCGGTGATGATTAATGCCCACGAGACCATTCAGAGGTGGAATGACACTGGCCAGATAGTTTAGCCCACACAGGATAATAGCATCATTAAACTCAACCCGTAAAGGACCACACGAACACACACACAAGTTATAGTGATACACTTAATGAGAGGAGAATCTATAACACTTCTAATCATCGCGCCAAGAACACTTTAGAGCCACACACAGAGATCACACTAACGTGACACATCAAATGAACAAATCCACAAGGGCCGTGACGAGGATTCGAACCTGGGATGCTCCCGGACGCAGGTTCGAATCCTCGTCACGGCCCTTGTGGATTTGTAACACTTTAGAGGTTCGTGAGACGTAATGAACAGAATTGATCATTGGCTTTTAATTCCCCTAAATAATTGTTTGCGGCATATGTTAAAGGTTCATGGTTGAGAAGACCTTCATTTTAAAATCCAGTGATGGAGGATGTTAGGTTAACCCTTAAGCTGTAATTTCACATGAAAGGATTGAAATTTCTTTTCATTTTCATCCTGGTGGTATTTGTTGTTGTAATGTGAAAAGTCGAGTAAGTATTACAAGTAATCTTATTTTTATCAACATAATTACACACGCCTATTTTTGTGGCCAATAGTGGATGTGATAGATGAGCCATTGCAAGAGAGTAACAAAGTATTTTCAGGAAGAAAGAGTACTAGAGAGCATGCTAATTTTCAATTGTTTGCTAAAATGTTTTAAAGTTATGTTTAGGGCTCAAGTCTACCTAACTAATAATAAGCCTCGTAAATATAATATTATTCCACGCTAAGCCACACAAGCCCACGCTAGTGTGGCTTGCAAATTATGTGGTGTGGCCGTGGGTGTGGAACACTATACTAGCCACCTTACTGGTGCCAGAGCAACCCATTCTCTCGAGTTGCCGCTCCGTAAGGAACCCGACCTCCTAACCTTACCAGAAACGTACGAACCCAAGCAACCCACCTAACCTATCGAGTCCGATGCATACAAAACGTAGATATTTACGAGCGGTTACTTTTCACTGATGCATTCTTAACTTTGGTTACTATAGCTCTCTAGCTGTCAGGTCGGGTTTGTCTGAGAGTGATAAAAAGGATAATGGAGTAGCATTTATAGCGATTGTATGCCGTCACCATTGTCGTGGGCTCTGTGGTACAGAGTAGAGCTCTGTCTTGCTATGGCACCACAGGGGGTTCGCCTTTCCAAAAGGCTAGCTATGTCTGCCTGTCTATATTGTTGGTTTCACATCTGTCTATCTATCCACATTACATCTGTCTATCTATCCACTTCACATCTGTCTATCCACTTCACATCTGTCTATCTATCCACTTCACATCTGTCTGTCTATCCACTTAAACTGGTCGGAAAATGTACGATTAAAGCATCTTGCAGAGTCAGCACTCGATGATCACTCGTTCAAATGGTTGTTGGGCACAGTTCATTCAGTCTGTCTTCATATCCCAGCTTCCTGTACTAATATTCCTTGTAAGTGCTACATAGGCATACTGATCGATCTCTCTTTAAGCAAGTCTCCACTTGAAATTCCGTCAGTGTGCTTAATACATTCGGTATTTCTCTATACCACTCTGTATTGCCTAAATAGGCGTTTCGATTCCAGCATATCACCCAACCAAACTGCGAACAAAGATTCCAAGAAAAAATATCACAGGAACAAGTCTAGTACAAGGTACAAGGACTATTGATCGAGGTCACGCTAATAAGATCAAGGTGGAGGCCGCACCAATGTTCGGCATTCGGCTTTTAACGATAATCTGAACAAGCTTAAATAAAAAGGTTTCATCTTTTCCGGGGTAATTAACACAACGAAATTAAAAACACACACACATGGGATATAAATTTCACTGGCAGGGTATTCAGAGTAATGAAAGCATGTAAGATTATATATCATATAAGCAAAAACGTTACCGACCACTGACAAACATTTTTAGAAATCGCCTTTCAGAAGCACTGGCGAAAAATCTCCTGCATTTTGCGAGGTTATTCCCCAAATCCCTATTCATGCAGGTTGCCCTGTAAAGCTTACTGTACTTTCCAACTCCAATTACTGTAATGAAACTTGTTCCCTGGTGGTGTCCTGTGGTGGCTGGTGGTGTCCTGTGGTGGCTGGTGGTGTCCTGTGGTGGCTGGTGGTGTCCTGTGGTGGCTGGTGGTGTCCTGTGGTGGCTGGTGGTGTCCTGTGGTGGCTGGTGGTGTCCTGTGGTGGCTGGTGGTGTCCTGTGGTGGCTGGTGGTGTCCTGTGGTGGCTGGTGGTGTCCTGTGGTGGCTGGTGGTGTCCTGTGGTGGCTGGTGGTGTCCTGTGGTGGCTGGTGGTGTCCTGTGGTGGCTGGTGGTGTCCTGTGGTGGCTGGTGGTGTCCTGTGGTGGCTGGTGGTGTCCTGTGGTGGCTGGTGGTGTCCTGTGGTGGCTGGTGGTGTCCTGTGGTGGCTGGTGGTGTCCTGTGGTGGCTGGTGGTGTCCTGTGGTGGCTGGTGGTGTCCTGTGGTGGCTGGTGGTGTCCTGTGGTGGCTGGTGGTGTTCTGTGGTGGCTGGTGGTGTCCTCTGGTGGAGTCTTCATGTGGTTGTTGGTATTAAGGGTTTCTTGTGCCGACCAATTAGTGACTACGGGGAAAGAAGGATTGGTTATCGTACCTGATGCTTAATTACCGAAATTTTTTGACGTTCGAATTCTTTGTCGAATCTGACATATAACTTGTTAATGGAGCTGGATTTCACACTCTCTTTCCTTGTTCCAGTGTGTTCCATTTGTTGACCACCCGCACAGGATACGAACACAGTATTACCACACATTTCTCAAGCTTAGCTGCGATTCCAGCTTCCAATTATTCTCTCGCTCCATGTTCTCTCGATTGAGAGATGCTGGCCTTTGCCCATCCTGTCTATACTCATCAGTGTCTGATTGACCGTGATCATGTCCTCTCTCCTCTCTCGAGGGATGTGAGTTTATATATCTTGAGCCTGTCCCTGTATTTTAACCCTTTTACTTCTGGTTCTTATCGTTGAAAATCTATGTACCTTTTCTTTTTTAGTCTGTGCTTCATAACATGCGGATTGCAGCCCAGTGCAACATTGGTAATTCCAGGAGTCTAGTGTTGCAGGTAATGGTAGTTGAAATGTGGCTGTTAACCTCCTCAAAATAGCAAACAGACGGCAGAAATAAGTCGACGTTTAAGGGGTGATATTGTCCTCATTTATTGGCTAAGGCCTCAACTCTGTCAACGAGAAGACGACAATCGTCGCTCTAAGCACATCTTATGAGACATTCTGAGAACTTCACCTCCATACGTGTCTTGATTCTAATCTTCCCCAAATTCTCCTTCGAGTCGTGAGCTAGAGACGAGAGCCCGAATGCATGCAGCTGGGAGCAATCAAATCCTCTATTCGCAAGCAGCATAGAGAATGAGACTCTATCCAGCTGCATCAGGGAATGGGATAACCTCTTGAATATCTCTCAAGTGGAAATTGGAAATGCCGCTGCTCTGGCTAAGTTAATTGCCTACCTTTGATTGCCTTGTGCTTGCTGATGTCGTTGTCTACTCTCATACAGTTAATCATTATTAGGTTGTTTCTTTTGGTATAGTGCTCTTAATGATCTCTGTTCGAAAATTAGTTTTGGAACATTCGAGAGGGAAATATGTTTATTAGCGGCGACCTATCTTACATGGCTTATAAAACGACCTATATATATTTCTGAACTTTTACTTTGCATGAAAAAGTAATTGTTTATTTGAATCAGTGATTAATCAAATGTTACTTAACAAAACATTGCATAATTTCATACTTTTAATGTTGAGGCTGAGAAGATAAATTATTAATGCACCCTCTTAACGCTGAGTTCATTGAGTTCGATCAAATTCGCCAATAATGACGTATAATGAAGGCAATAAGTAGTGAGTGTTTTAGGGATTTTATCATCGTAATCACCTCTATCCGATCTATTTCGACTCTATCCTCATACCTCAAACATGTATATCATCTCTATCTGGTCCATTGTCTATTCTGGATCTATTCTCATCACCTGTCTTCATCGAGTTCTATTACGGCTATATTATCATCACACCATTCATGTTCCCTCCATCTAGCCCGTGGTCTATCTTCTATCCTTATACTGTAGCCGAGAAGCTACTTTACCACCCAATATTGCACGAATATATAAAGGTATTAATGTCCTACAAGTAAATGATCCCTCATCGCAGGTCTTGGTTCGTGTGTAATTACCTCAGTGTAGTTACGGGATGAAAGCACTGACCAGTTGCATGTGCAAAACCTTTGAGAGAATGGTGCTTAATAGATTATTGTATTGAGTTAAAGAGCACATGTCACTTGATATCAATGGTTTCACACATGGTAAAAGTGTACACAACTGTATCACAACCTTTCTCACTCTTCATAGAGATAAAAGACACAAGTACACAACATTTCTTGATTTAAAAAAAGCCTTTGATATTGCTAATAGGGAAGTGATTATGTATGAATTAGCGAGAATGGATATAGGTGGACAATTATTACAATGGATACGGGGCTATCTTGCCAACCGGAAGTCCTCTGCACTGTTCCAAGGCTACAAAAGTGAAACTAAATTAATGCAACTAGGCACCCCACAAGGAGTACTAAGTCCTACCTTTTTTAATGTTCTAATTAATGCCTTACTAAAAATTAAGCACCATAGAACACATTCACAATATAAAAGCTGAAAACAACATAGCACAGACCATATGCACTGAGGGTCACTCAATACAGCTACAGGGAGGGCAGGAAGTGCTGTTATTGCTCATCAGCCCGATAGAAGCCCAATTCAAAGGAATATATAAATTAGTAGCTGGGCATCCACAATGCAAGCCGAGTTGGTAGCAATAATGGTAGCACTCGAAATTATTGACAACACTGAAGTAAACAGCTTAATTATTTCCGACTCCCTTTCTTCACTACTAGCAATAAACAGTTTGCAATCAAGTAATAACGGGCTTTCTCAGAAGCTAGACGTAGATATATAAGCATACTTAGCAAGAAGGTAAATATAAAAATGTTTTGGATTCCTTCTCACATTGGCCTGCAGGAACATGATAAAGTTGACGCCCTAGCTAAGGCTGCAGTAAATAAACACAGTATTGAACGGAATCTTGAGTTATCAAATAGGTCCCTTAAAAATGTCATTAGACGAGAACTGCTAGATGGATTTGAAGAAAGCAGAACAGTGCAAACTGGAACTAGCAGGTCCATTGTTTATCACAATGAAATGTGTGAAGTAAAACATGTATATAGGGCAAGTAGCAAAGTCAGTACACTAACAGATGTTGTCACAGCTCGAATAAGACTTGGCTACAAGTATCTCTGGCAGTTCGGCTTGTATAGGGATCTAGATGAAGTAAAGTGTAAAGTGTGTGGACAAAGACAAGGACACACACTCGAACACTATATCTTGGATTGTAGTAAAATTTAGCCATTTAGAGATAAATCTAATCTCACGCTGTATGATATGGCAACCTATCTTATTACCAAGGACAAAATACCTGAAATCCTTGCACTGAATCCATATTTCGCTTCCAGTAGATAAACGACATATGAGATTAAGAAACAAGTAATGTATTGTGAAGACTAATAATAAACAGCAGCTCCCCAATGACTCTGTAATATCTTCATTGTTAAAACAATTATGTATTAGCGATAAGACCTACCATTGATGTATAAAGACGTACTATAAATATATAGCTCTTGAAATAGAACATTCTCTGTAACTAGCTGACATGTAACTATAAGGTGTGAAGGATAGATGAAATTGTTTATGTAATAATTTAATATGAGGTCTGATAGAGACCTTTAGTGCCCTCTGTAATGCTTTTTGCGCCACCGCTCACAGGATGAGTATGGGGTGCACAATAAACTAGCCGCCTCCGGCGGCAACAATAAAAAATCTCGTGGTGTCCCGTCTTCCCAGTACTCTTTGTCGTTGAAACTAAGGATGGTTTTGGCCTCCACCACCTCTCACTTCACTTGTTCCAACCGCGTACCACTCTGTTTGCAAAAGAAAACTTTCTTATATTTTTTCGGCACCTCTGTTTTATTAGCTTGAATCTGTGTCCTCTTGTTCGTGAAAATGTTGCTTTCAGGAATTCCTCTTTGTCAATTTGGTTCTTTTAATATACATATTATAATGAGATCATTTTAATATACATATTATAAGACGTCTTTGCTATTAAGAAAATGTAACAAATGATGATTATATTTCGGAGCTGTATCGTAATTTCTTGATGTTTTTATTATAAAAATCGTTTGAAAGATTGTAATCAAGGAAATGACAAAGGATTGGGCTTGTACAACGCTTCCTTTGAAAGTAATTGAAAGTTTGGTAGCAAATGTTACATTGCCCGAACACTTTTATGATGAATGAGAGAGAGAGAGAGAGAGAGAGAGAGAGAGAGAGAGAGAGAGAGAGAGAGAGAGAGAGAGACAGACAGACAGACAGACAGAGACAGACAGACAGACAGACAGACAGATTGACTGACTGACTTCGAACGAGTGAATAGAAACTACTAAAACAAGATCGCTACTTGTCAATACAATTGATCGTACGCTTAAAGAATAGAGTTAACCTTCACTTTAGAGAAGATGTATTGCCGGTTAAAGCGATAAGTTTTGGTGACAATAAGGATGGACTTCAGCTATAGTCTTGCGCTCGTGTCTCAAGTTGTGTCCTTGAACTTTGACCTTTTTGAATTCCAAAGTAGTGCTTGCACACAAGTGTATTGAACGATCAAGTTACTGAAATCTCTCTCTCACTACTGTCACTCTCTCTGTCACGTAACCCGCACGCACACACACACACACACAAACACACACACACACACACACACACACACACACACACCACACACACACACACACACACACACACACACACGCACGCACACACGAGCGTCTCCTGCCACACTGACCATCAAGGCATTAAAGAATGGTTGACAACACATCAGCGGTGATCTACACTGACTTCTGGAAAATCAGAATAGCCTTCAGGAAGCACAACCAAGAAACGTTCAGAAAGCCAAACCTGTGAGATATAGTAATTAGTCCCCGAACCTATTATGCTGGCTTAGTACGTATTAGTACATATTAAAACTCCGTAATATAGACGTTTTCTATACATCGGCCTCCTTGGGTTAGTTTGGTTGCTAGGGTACGTACGCTTCCAATTATGCAAAACCGGTGCTTTCTTTACGGAGTGGCAAATCGAGAAGAGGGACAGAAAGCACACCAAAGAGAAGAAAACGAGTATTTAAAAAGTGAAGAGATTCGCTAAATGAGTGGTCTTAAAAGCGTCGTGAAACTGAAGATACGATGGACGACAAGAAAATGGATCTTACGTAGTATGAAAGGAGCAGAACCTGATAGGTCATGAGTCAGTCGTTCAAGATACTAAGAGGCCTTCACTATATTGCTGAAGACATATTTAGAATGAATATAGACAGAACGAGGGGAAATAATTTTATATTAAATATGCTCAGTACAGTAGAATCTGACACCCTTCTTAATATTAAATATCATACTTAAAGGTGAAGCGAAGGAGCTGAAGCTTGACTTCAATCTCAAAGAGTACTCACAATCTCTTAGTCTCTCTCTCTCTCTCTCTCTCTCTCTCTCTCTCTCTCTCTCCCACCACCCCTTGGATTGGGCTCTGACCTTTCTCAATCCCCAACATCTGACCTCCTGTCTCAGCCTCAACAAGAAATAGCTAGGAGCAAGATGTTTACAAACAGATCACAACACAGGAAGAAGAGTGCCCGCTGCAGTTCCTTCTTTCCCAGAGGGGCTAAGGCTAATTTCATGCAGGACTTGATACCCAAATTGAAAAGCAATCCTACAACCAGGAAGGATGTGTAAGAGAGTCAAGGAGCAGGTTCCTCTTTCTTTGACTTTTTTGCGTTTATTTTCATCGTGTTTAGAGATAAAGAGTGAGGCTCGTTTGTCGCTTGTGGTAGTTGAAGTGGTGCTGGTGATTGTGGTCGTGGGTAATTGCGGTAATAATTTGGATTGGTGGTAATCAGAGGTGGTGGTAGTGAGGTCAATGTTAGCATTGATGGCACAAGATTTTTGGGTTGTGATTTAGTGGTCTTGGAACTGGTTGTGAAGATGGTCCAGTTGTGGATGATGTGCTAGAGAATGATGGAGGCTAAGGTACTGGTTAATGGGAGGTAATAGTAACAATCAAAGCGGTATTAAAGATCGTGATGGTGTATATAGTTACTGAAGTGCTGATGGTAGTAGAAATGATGCTACCAATAGTGGTTGGAGTGATGGCGGCAGTAGGGTGTATATATATATATATATATATATATATATATATATATATATATATATATATATATATATATATATATATATATATATATATATATAGTACTGATAGTGGCTATGGTATTGATATCAGAAGTGATAGCAGCGGTTGTGATCAGCTTCAGACCAGTTGCAATGTACCGTACAAAGTTTTTTTTATATACACCTTAAAACAAGCCATCCTCCTGAAATGATAGTACCTACAGTAGCAATTTGGGCGAAAGTACCAATATGTTGTGATGGACCACCAGCAAACCACTTTTTGTAAAATGGATTTTGTGGAGTCTGGGCAAAATTAAGCTAAAGACCAAACTGAAATAATCCTTGGCCTAGTATAGCGCACACACACACACACACACACACACACACACACACACATATGTATATAAATAAAAATGGAAATGTTCGTTTGTGCATAACCCCTAATCTCCGAAAGTTATTCACCGATTGCTTTGGTATTTTCAAATAACGTTCCATTCGCATCCAAGCAGGTTTTTATATACTATATAGATGTCATGTCTGTGACGGTCAAAAAAAAAAACATCCTCTTTCTGAAAAACTGTGTTTTTCATGTGAGGGAAATCTTCGAAACCTCTTTACCGATTGCTTTGAAATTTTGACACAACATTGCATTCTAATAGGCGCGTCTTTTTTATATATCTACTATATACATGCCTCACCTATGACAGGAAAAAACATGCTCTTTTTGAAAAACAGCACCATCTGTTAGCCGTAAGAGCAACACACGCTTTAATCTCAGAAAGTTCTTCACCGATTGCTTATAAATTTTTACACAACGTTGTATTCGAATAGGCGCGTCTTTTCATATACTTACTATATAGATGCCACCCCTGTGACAGGTAAAAACATGGGTTTTTGAAAAACTGCGCCATCTGTTGCACATAATTGCAACATGCACGCTATAATAAATATGTTGCGAATTACATGTCAATGTTTACGATTGCATTAATAAATTTTGTTTTCATAGATTTCGATTTATTTTATTTTTTATTGAATTATTTTGTGTGACATTGTGATGGAATTGAGCTGCATTCTTTACCATACCGTTCATTTCGAAGACATAAGTATAGATGCCACACCTGTGACAGGCAAAACTATGTTTTTCTTGAAAAACAGTGCCATCTGTTGCATGTAAGAGCAACACACATGCTATACTAAATATGTTACAATTCCATTTCAATGTTTCTGATTGCATTGATGAATTGAATTTTCATTGATTTTGATTTATATTAATTTTAATTTAATTATTTTGTACGAATTGCGTTGGAATTGAGCTTTGTTTTTTACCATACCGTTCATTTCGTGAGTATATTTTATTTTTTTATTTTTTCATATTTTTATTTCATTTTTTAACTGTTTTTCTTATACTTCAGTGATAGAAACATCAGATCACTTGATGTTCCCAATTTTCTGATGGGAACATCAGACCATTTGGGAAGGCATCAGACGAAGGAGTTGGGGGAATGGTTGGGATGACGAGGGGACGGAAGTGAGAGATGGTGGGGAGGACGAGAGGACAAGGTAGAGGGTAATGGTGGAGAAGGACGAGGGGACGGGGGAGTTTGGGATGGTGGGGATGAGAGGACGGGGGAATGGAGAATGGTGGGGAGGACAAAGGGACAGGGGAGTGAGGCATGGTGCGAAGGAAGAGGGGATGGTGGAGTGGGGAATGGTGGGGAGGACGAGGGGACGGTGGAGAGGGGAATGGTGGGGAAGACGAGGGGACGGGTGAGTGAGTCATCACTACATATTGACACTTTCAACCAAATAGTTAACATAATAACTTTAATTTTAGGAAAATGGGCTGTCTTAAAAACAATATTTTCAAAGATCACACCATCATTGCATTTACTATATCTTCTTGTTTTTGCGTTTCTCTGACTGGGAGCTTCAGGCAGTGATAAATGATATACTGATTTTTGCTTTTGCTAGATACTGATACAATTTTCTGCCATTATATGACTGAAGGACATTAGTGGATGCTGGAAATGCAGACAAGTCGACGAATTGAAAGGATGGTTAATAAATGGTAGATATTGAAAGACGAAAGAGATTAAGTACTGAAAGAAGAATCAGATTAAGCCAAATATAACTTATCAGGTACAACATGGATATTAACGGGGCATAAAATGCTTCTCTGTTATCACCAACTGGCAAATTCTTGCCATAATTAAAGTATCATTGGCAGTGATTCCCAACCATATTGTTCAGAGGAACCCTTGAAATGTTTCGTTAAACCTCAAAGAATTCTTACCTGGCACACATACAGGTATGACTGGGATAAATTATAAAGCAGGCGTAAATAATATTTTACGAAACGGTTTTTTACCTAATTCTAATTAGTAATTACTGATAAAAGAACTTACAAGCATTTTCACTTTACATTTTGGCTTACTAGCTACAAACATTGCAAATATTATAACGATTTTTAGATATGGTTTGTTCTTTATAAAGTTTTTAATGGATACTCAAGTTACATTTTATTACTTTATAAATCGTTTACAATTGTTAATACATAAAGTTTCACTAGAATAACATAACTTTTAATTGTTTCTAATTATCAGGAGCGCAGGAAACCTTCATTGCTGTCACTCAAAAGTACTAGCCGCTACAAAAAAAATTTCCTGCAAAGTTACTCTCTTGCTGGTTTAAATATTAACTATCATGCGAATATCCAAGAACTCAAAAATGTTAAAACGGTTACAAAAAATGATGACAAATTGTAGTTTTATTTTTGTTTCCCAAATTCTCGCGGAAACTCGTGAATCACTAATTTATTGTGTAGAGAAACAGGCAAATAAAGAGGCCTTTACCTTGTACATTTGCTGTTTCATACAAGCTCAGCGGAGCTAGGTGGAATGGGGGATGGTAAGCGCCAAATGGGCAATTAATTAGGAACCTGGAAGCCACCTGAACCGAAATTACATTTTCCGGGATCGTAATTTCGACCCAAAGACTACATATTTTTTTTTTTTTTTTGGTCCGTGTGATGTTTTAATACTTATTTCTAACGATTATTGAGTTGTATAAATATTATTAAATTATGTGAAGTCTTGTGTAATTCCTTAACTTTCCTTATTTTTTTATGCTTTCAAACATTTCTTTTTTAATTTCCTCTCATTGTTGTAATCAATTCTATTTATTCCTGCCTCCTCTCTCCCTTTCATTCTATATTGTCTCATGTCTTTACCTAATCCTCACCTCCACCTCCCTATATAAACAATCATCACCATTCTGCACCATCTTCCCCACCTACACGATCATGTCCCACCTACGCCAGCTGCATCTCCCTTTCCTTCCATCCCTCCCCCCACGACACACCACCTCCTATGCCCACTTAGACGGATCATCTTCCATGCATGCAACCATAAATTCATTTTCCTCATCTTCTCAACTACACAATCCTTCTACATTTACACTATTCACATCACCTTCATTAACCTATCCATTTACAGGGCTTTTCTTTATTTACAGGTCACCTTAAATGTACACCTCTCTCCCTCTCTTTACAACACCATGCGCCCTCTTCAACCAATTTTATTTTTTCATTGTATTATCCAAAAGATTGTTTTGGTTAACTTCACTTACGCCCCAATATTTCTTAAATCGACGAACATTGTTATTTCGACTATCCAATTCATGGTTTTTATCCATGATGTTTGCGTTGTTGGTTGACAGTGTTCAAACGAAATGAAGTGAAAGCCTTTTGTATGAATCAAACTTATTCACAGTAAATTTTAGTTAATGTGATTATGCGCTTATGCTACTCATGCGAGAACATGCGCCCAGGGTAAGTATGATTCTGCACAATATATATATATATATATATGCAAACAAGCCTGAATGGTCCCCAGGAAACTGGGGACCATATACAACTGAAAACTCACACCCCAGAAGTGACTCGAACCCATACTCCCACAACTGGTATGTACAGGGACGCCTTAATCCGCTTGACCATCACGACCGGACATAAGGAAGTGATAGCCGAGGCTATCATAGATAAAATGCTATGCCCAAGATTACCATCCGAGTGCCGGCGGGGAAGTGGTTCATATAGCCTCGGCTATCACTTCCTTATGTCCGGTCGTGATGGTCAAGCGGATTAAGGCGTCCCTGTACATACCAGTTGTGGGAGTATGGGTTCGAGTCACTTCTGGGGTGTGAGTTTTCAGTTGTATATAGTCCTGGGGACCATTCAGGCTTGTTTGCATTTGTGTTCCTCACGTGTGCCCCAAAGAATGAGGTGATTTGATAAAATGCTATGCCCAAGATTACCATCCGAGTGCCGGCGGGGAAGTGGTTCATATAGCCTCGGCTATCACTTCCTTATGTCCGGTCGTGATGGTCAAGCGGATTAAGGCGTCCCTGTACATACCAGTTGTGGGAGTATGGGTTCGAGTCACTTCTGGGGTGTGAGTTTTCAGTTGTATATAGTCCTGGGGACCATTCAGGCTTGTTTGCATTTGTGTTCCTCACGTGTGCCCCAAAGAATGAGGTGATTTGATAAAATGCTATGCCCAAGATTACCATCCGAGTGCCGGCGGGGAAGTGGTTCATATAGCCTCGGCTATCACTTCCTTATGTCCGGTCGTGATGGTCAAGCGGATTAAGGCGTCCCTGTACATACCAGTTGTGGGAGTATGGGTTCGAGTCACTTCTGGGGTGTGAGTTTTCAGTTGTATATAGTCCTGGGGACCATTCAGGCTTGTTTGCATTTGTGTTCCTCACGTGTGCCCCAAAGAATGAGGTGATTTGATAAAATGCTATGCCCAAGATTACCATCCGAGTGCCGGCGGGGAAGTGGTTCATATAGCCTCGGCTATCACTTCCTTATGTCCGGTCGTGATGGTCAAGCGGATTAAGGCGTCCCTGTACATACCAGTTGTGGGAGTATGGGTTCGAGTCACTTCTGGGGTGTGAGTTTTCAGTTGTATATAGTCCTGGGGACCATTCAGGCTTGTTTGCATTTGTGTTCCTCACGTGTGCCCCAAAGAATGAGGTGATTTGATAAAATGCTATGCCCAAGATTACCATCCGAGTGCCGGCGGGGAAGTGGTTCATATAGCCTCGGCTATCACTTCCTTATGTCCGGTCGTGATGGTCAAGCGGATTAAGGCGTCCCTGTACATACCAGTTGTGGGAGTATGGGTTCGAGTCACTTCTGGGGTGTGAGTTTTCAGTTATATATATATATATATATATATGTATATATATATATATATATATATGTCGTACCTAATAGCCAGAACGCACTTCTCAGCCTACTATTCAAGGCCCGATTTGCCTAATAAGCCAAGTTTTCATGAATTAATGTTTTTTCGTCTACCTAACCTACCTAACCTAACCTAACCTAGCATTTTTTGGCTACCTAACCTAACCTTACCTATAAATATAGGTTAGGTTAGGTTAGGTAGGGTTGGTTAGGTTCGGTCATATATCTACGTTAATTTTAACTCCAATAAAAAAAATTGACCTCATACATAGAGAAAAGGGTTGCTTTATCATTTCATAAGAAAAAAATTATAGTAAATATATTAATTCAGGAAAACTTGGCTTATTAGGCAAATCGGGCCTTGAATAGTAGGCTGAGAAGTGAGTTCTGGCTACTAGGTACGACATATATATATATATATATATATATATATATATATATATATATATATATATATATATATATATATATACCCACCAAAATTATTGAGTCCGATGCATAGAAAACGCACTAGACTGCATTTGTTACATTGGTTATAACGTAAAAAGCGACCTATTGGTTCAAGGCCGGGTTAAAAGCAAGGTTTTCCCTGTCGCTGTAATCCTTTGATCTCTTGGCTTGGTTTTCAGCTACGGGAAAGTAAGGCTGACATTAATCACTAAGCTTATCTCCAAGCTGGCCAAGCTGGACCAGTGCTGAGAAGCAGATAAGCGCCTTTTTGCAATAAGTCAGCTTACTGATGTCTTATCTCGTTAAACCGATTATCCTCACGTAAATACCATTCAAGAATGCAGCTGGAACTCTTGTTTTATTTATTTAACTCCGGATAGAGTTCTCCTACATTTTTAGGATAGGACAAATGTCTTATATCATGTTTCATATGAAAGATAAATCACACTCTGCTCGCTTCTTGGACAGGTCAATCACTTCTTGCTTGCTGTCTGTGACAGTTCAATCCATACTTGATCACTTCTTAGTAGAAGCCACTCCCTCCCTGCTCGTATTCTAGGAGTGACCAATCTTTCCGAGCTAGCACCTTTCTGGAGATAACTTTCAGCAAGCATGTTGGAGTTTATCCCGCTTGACACTTCTTAAAAATAGGCAAAGTTCTTTCTAAGTATGTATCTTAGAAGCGGTCTCACACACTCTCTCTACTTCCTAGGTTTTCTACAAGAGGTAAATCCGTCTTAACATTTGTTGTTCAGTCCATAACAGGAAATGTCTCGGCTTTCAGAGTAACATTGTTAGGAAAGTTTGAGGAGATTAAATAGCATCTTCAGTATTTTCTACTAGTAGATAATACAACAATTCTAGCACCCACCACTGACCTGAGTAGACTGTAAATACTGGAAGCTATACTCATAAAACAAAAATGACCCACCTTAATATAACCTAATATAACTAAGTCAGAAATTCATGTTCCTAATACAATAAATTATTATTATTAGAATAAAACCAATCTGGAAAGAAATATTTATAAATAAAGTCATTCTGCCTGTTAGGCGCATCGAACCCTGCATACTAGGCCAAGAACTGCAGTTCTGGCTAATAGGCACGACATATATTTCTTGCGTGCACGCTATAAGATAATCTTCAGAGGAATAAAATTATCTGATTATATGAAGATATTTATAGACTTCTATATATCATACTAATCGTTTTCTCTTCCCAATTACTCATCACAGCCATACTGGCTTAGCGAATCCTCATGATTACCTTCGCGGCGCTAATCACATCACAAAAACCGAACTTTTAATCACAAGGACAGACTGGGATACATGTTAATAAACTTAACTAAACACATAACTAGCTTTAGCGTTAAAAAAAATCCTCTCGTGAGCATCCGCCCCTCTGCGTGTATCGTTAAAAGTAGTTACCATCTACAACACCAGTCATTCAAGCCTTTACTCAGTCATGTTATCAGACTGTTTGGATTTCCATAGAAAATACATTCAACATCATCATGAGGATGAAACGAATTAGCTCAGTGGTAAGCCAGTCAGGAAACAGTGATTGCAATAGCAGCTTGAATATGCATGCAAATATAAATATATATAAACTGTGTGTGTGTGAGTACGTATATTAAATATAAGCTTATTAATACATGTACTTGCGTCCTGTATTGCCTTGAAACACACTGGATAAGATAAAACACGTATTAAGTACGTAGTTTGCAAAGATTTTTCGTTACCTGAATGAAATTTGGATACATTTAGCAACATTAAGCCACATTAAGCTAAATTAATTCACGATAAGCCACATTTACATGAGGTTGGGGTTTGCTGAGCATATTGTGATATTCTCAAAATCGAGAAATGGAATCATTATTGAAGCGTAATAAGTTCGATATTTGCAGAGTTTCTAGTTAATTGGTTTTATTTCATATTAAATGAAGAGATGTGGAGTGGTGGTGATGAGTAATGATGGTGGTAGGTGGTGGTGGTAGTGGGTGACTTGGTGGAAGTGCATGGTTGTCATTGTGGTAGGTGGTGGTGATGATTGCTGTCGGTGAAGACTGCGGGTGGTGGTGGTAATGGTAAGGGGTAAGGGAGTGATGTTCTTTTCGGGGATGGAATTGAACATAATGGTGTTAAGGGCAGTGATGACAGTAATGGTGTTGGTGGTTGAATTGATGTTAATACTGGGTGTTCATACGAAAATTCATGTTGTGAGAGATAGTTGAATGTTTGGTTGTGAGGAGAGTGGCGGTTGTTGTGGAGCTCTTACTGGTTGATAAAGGTGATGATGCTTGTATTGGTGTGGTTCTGCTCAAAATATATATATATATATATATATATATATATATATATATATATATATATATATATATATATATATATATATATATATATATATATATATATATATATTAATATTATATGTGTGTGTATATGTATATATAATTAAATATAACATCCAATAGCACCATTAATGTAAAACAAGGCTCAATTTAATAAAATAATAATATTAGTCTATAACAAAAAGTTGAGGAGTTCTAGTTAGTAAAAAGGTGTCACAGTTGCATTGGTGGGTTTGAACGCGAGGTCAGCGAGGCGTGAAATGGGTTAGGATTTGCGTCTGCACCATGAACGCTTTGATCCGACTTCCTGAAAGAGCGCCAGCCAATATGTGTGTGTTTTGAAATATATGTGTGTCCGAGTCATGCATCACTGTGGAGTGTTTGCGCTTGTACTCACCTAGTTGTACTCGCCTAGTTGTGCTTGCGGGGGTTGAGCTCTGGCTCTTTGGTCCCGCCTCTCAAACGTCAATCAACAGGTGTACAGGTTCCTGAGCCTATTGGGCTCTATCATATCTACACTTGAAACTGTGTATGGAGTCAGCCTCCACCACATTGCTTCCTAATGCATTCCATTTGTCAACCACTCTGACACTAAAAAAGTTCTTTCTAATATCTCTGTGCCTCATTTGGGCACTCAGTTTCCACCTGTGTCCCCTAGTGCGTGTGCCCCTTGTGTTAAATAGCCTATCTTTATCAACCCTGTCGATTCCCTTGAGAATCTTGAATGTGGTGATCATGTCCCCCCCCTAACTCTTCTGTCTTCCAACGAAGTGAGGTTCAATTTCCGTAGTCTCTCCTCGTAGCTCATACCTCTCAGCTCGGGTACTAGTCTGGTGGCACACCTTTGAACCTTTTCCAGTTTAGTCTTATGCTTGACTAGATATGGACTCCATGCTGGAGCCGCATACTCCAGGATTGGTCTGACATATGTGGTATATAATGTTCTGAAAGATTCCTTACACAAGTTTCTAAAGGCCGTTCTTATGTTAGCCAATCTGGCATATGCTGCTGATGTTATCCTCTTGATATGAGCTTCAGGGGACAGGTCTGGCGTGATATCAACCCCCAGGTCTTTCTCTCTGACTCTTGAAGTATTTCATCTCCCAAGTGATACCTTGTATCTTGTCTCCTGCTTCCTACTCCTTTCTTCATTACATTACATTTTCTTGGGTTAAACTCTAACATCCATTTGTTCGACCATTCCTGCAGCTTGTCCAGGTCTTCTTGAAGCCTTAAGCTGTCCTCCTCTGTCTTAATCCTTCTCATAATTGTGGCGTCGTCAGCAAACATTGAGAGGAATGAGTCTATACCCTCTGGGAGATCATTTACGTATATCAGAAACAGGATAGGTCCAAGCACAGAGCCCTGTGGGACTCCACTGGTGACTTCCCGCCATTCTGAGGTCTCACCCCTCACTATAACTCTCTGCTTCTTATTGCTTAGGTACTCCCTTATCTACTGGAGCGCCCTACCAGTTACTCCTGCCTGTTTCTCCAGCTTATGCATCAACCTTTTATGGGGTACTGTGTCAAAGGCTTTCCGACAGTCCAAAAAACTGCAGTCCGCCCATCCTTCTCTTTCTTGCTTAATCTTTGTCACCTGATCATAGAATTCTATCAAGCCTGTAAGGAAAGATTTACCCTCCCTGAACCCATGTTGATGGGTTGTCACGAAGTCTCTTCTCTCCAGATGTGTTACTAGGTTTTTTCTCACAATCTTCTCCATCACCTTGCATGGTATACAAGTTAAGGACACTGGCCTGTAGTTCAGTGCCTCTTGTCTGTCACCCTTTTCAAATATTGGTACACAGTCACATCAGGAGGAAGACAACAGTGAAGGAACAGGTGATGAAACTTAGGGTGGTTTCTAAGACCAAACTTAGAAAGCTTGTGTGTGTGTGTGTGTGTGTGTGTGTGTGTGTGTGTGTGTGTGTGTGTGTGTATTCACCTAGTTAAGGCGAGTACAGCTTACAGAGTACAGTGTGTATGTGTGTGTGGTCACCTAGTTGTATTCATCTAGTTGTGCCTGCGGGGGTTGAGCTCGGCTTTATCGGCCCGCCTCTCAACTGTCAATCAATCAGCTGTTACTAACTACTATTTTTTTTACACACACACACACACACACACACACACACACACACACACACACACACACACACACACACACACACACACACACACACACACACACATACACACACGCATACAGAAAGCAGCCTGTAACAGCTGTCAAACTCCCAGGAATCTATTTACTCTTTGGTAACAGGTGCATCAGGATAAAAGAAACTGCACATTTTGTTTCTGCCGTCATCAGGGATCGAACCCCGGACCAAAGTATTACGAGTGCAGAGCGCTGTCCACTCGGCTATCAGGCTCCCTGATGTGTAGTGTGTGTGTGTGTGTGTGTTTACTAGTTGTGTTTACTAGTTGTGTTTTTACGGGGGTTGAGCTTTGCTCTTTCGGCCCGCCTCTCAACTGTCAATCAACTGTTTACTAAGTACTTTTTTTTTTTTTTCCACACCACACACACACACCAGGAAGCAGCCCGTGACAGCTGACTAACTCCCAGGTACCTATTTACTGCTAGGTAACAGGGGCATTCAGGGTGAAAGAAACTTTGCCCATTTGTTTCTGCCTCGTGCGGGAATCGAACCCGCGCCAGAGAATTACGAATCCTGCGCGCTATCCACCAGGCTACGAGGCCCCCGAGGTGTGTGTGTGTGTGTGTGTGTGTGTGTGTGTGTGTGTGTGTGTGTGTGTGTGTGTGTGTGTGTGTGTGTGTGTGTGTTCAACCCTCAACTCCGCAAATCCTGCCTTTTTTGTCTCTCTCCTCGACCATTTTTGTCTCGTTCCTCTTTCTCTGCCAAAACCCCACCCTCTCTCTCACTCTTCCCTTCCCCCCCCCCCCCCCCTCTCTCTCTCTCTCTAGCCTTCCTCTAATCCTTTTTCCTCTCTCCCATCCACCTTTCCTCCCCCATAACAAATATCACCATAACATTTGGCATCATAATTTTGATCCCTTCTACCCAATCATAAACATTAAATCACAAACATTTATAGAGTCCATATACACACGAAATTTACTTGGGCAAGAGTTTACATTTATATATTTTTGTGTTATTTTCGGATGGATAACGTTTATTTTAAAACATTGATTTTTTTTAGTTAACTGGGTTTCACACACACACACACCCATGCACGCACATGCACGCGCACACACACACACACACACACACACACACACACACACACACACACACACACACACACACACACACAGTTCTTGGACCTATACTGTTTCTGATTTTTTTTTTTGAGATATATACAAGAGTTGTTACATTCTTGTACAGCCACTAGTACGCGTAGCGTTTCGGGCAAGTCCTTAATCCTATGGTCCCTGGAATACGATCCCCTGCCGCGAAGAATCGTTTTTTCATCCAAGTACACATTTTACTGTTGCGTTAAACAGAGGCTACAGTTAAGGAATTGCGCCCAGTAAATCCTCCCCGGCCCACTACACTGATATATGTAAATGTATGTAGTCTTACCACTACACTGATATATGTAAATGATCTCGCAGAGGGTATAGTATCGTCTCTCTCATTGTTTGTTGATGATGCAAAAATCATGAGGATGATTTAAACAGAAGAAGATAGTAAGAGGCTACAAGATGACCTGGACAGACTGAATGAACGATCCAATATATGGCTACTAAAGCTCAACCCAAGTAAATGCAAAGTAATGAAACTAGGCGGTGGAAACAGGAGGCCAGACACAGGATACAAAATAGGAGATGAAGTACTTCATGAAAGGGACAGAGAGAAAGATCTAGGAATTGATATGAGACCAAACCTGTCTCCTGAAGGCCACATAAAAAGAATTACACCTGCAGCATACGCGAGGCTGGATAACTTCAGAACAGCCATCAGGAATCTGTATAAGGAATCATTCAGAACCTTGTATACCACATATGTAAGACCAATCCTGGAGTATGCGGTCCTAGCATGGAGCCCGTACCTTGTCAAGCACAAGATGATCTGGAAAAAGTTCAGAGGTATTCCACTAGGCTAGTCGCAGAACTACGAGGAAAGACTGCGGGAAATGCACTTCAAGACACTGGAAGACAGAGAGTAACACAGTAACACAAGGGGACACAGGTGGACACTGAGTACCCACATGAGCCACAGGGACGTTAGCAAGAACTTTTTCAGTGTCAGAGTAGTTAACAAGTGGAATGCGTTAGGCAGTGATGTGGTGGAGGCTGACTCCATACACAGTTTACAATGCAGATATGATAGAGCCCAGTAGGCTCTGGAATCTGTACATCAGTTGATTGACGGTTGAGAGGCGGGACCAAAGAGCCAGAGCTCAACCCCCGCAAGCACAATTAGGTGAGTACACAAAAGCAACATGAGTAATCATCTTCCAGGAATATTATAGTTAAATACATCTCTGAGTCATCTATGGTGAGTAATCAGCCCCACAACCATGCACTACTCGTATGGGGGGGGGGAGGGGGAGGACTGTATAGAGCAAGTCACTATACACAGTCACCCCCCCCCCCCCTCCCCCTCCCCATAACACTAGATATGCTTCTTCTGAAGCAGCTAACCCAATTTTAAATTTAAATTTTACCCTGTGAGGCGAGTTTATTGGGCAGCGACACTCATCTTGTGAGTGGACACACCGCCATAGCAGCATGTACAACACTCCCCAATAGGAAGAAAACCCGCTGGGTTGTTCATCCTGTCACTTGTACCCAGACACAGCTGGGACTTGCTTAACTGTCTCAAGTGAACAGCTCCTCAAACAAGAAGATTAACATCTATCAACCCTTAAAAGCTTACGTTATCTTGCGGAGCTAACCCAATCTCAGCGAACACACACCCTCACAACCTTATCTTAATTTCTTATAGTTATCAGCAAATGTTTCTTACAACCAATGCCTACAATTCCTTAACCATCATGACCCAGACCAGCCCCCCTCCCATAACTAAGCCATTCCCCTTCCCCCTCCCCCTTCCCCCTCCCCCTTCCTCCCACCCCAGGTATCTCCCTTTGGTCCAACAACCGCCTCTCTAACCACCCACAATCCTCCCTCTCCCCCTTTCACCTATCACCAACAGTCCCTTCCCTCCCTCCCGTCTCTATCCCAGGGATCATTTTTCACTTGTGTGTTCACTCCTTTCTTTCGTTTTCCCTTACAGCCAACACTGTGTGTATATATATACAGACTCCTGATCTTGTTGTTCTGCTCCCTGTGTTTACTGGACATGTTGACTCACATTCCGGGTGCTGGCACAGGGCTGTGTGCTCGAAGGGAGGGGGAGGATGAAGTGGGTGGGGGGTTGAGAGAGGAGGGGGGTTAGTTGGGGGAGAGGGGGGGGGTCGGTTGGGGGGAGGGGTAGGTTGAGGGGGCGGGGGAGGGAGGGGAAAGAGATCAGGGTGTTTGCTTTTCGAGTGTAATATGTTTGTGCAAGTAATTCAATTCCTCCCCTCCACCTGTTTTTTTTTCTTTGTCTCTCTCTTAATTAACGGGAGATAGATTGGGATAATGGAAGGTAGACGAAGTACTGAAGTGACGTTAACAGTTGATAACATAAATTAACATAATTCCCTCTGTAAGGTTTGTTGGTGGATGGACTGAAGGTTCTTTAACAAATGCCGGATTGATTGGAATATATATTAGCATTGACTGGAATATGTATTCGTCAATAGATTCATGTATGGATAAATGAATTAATAAATCCGTGAATGGATCAATACAGCTGATTACGACAGAAATGAATCGTTTTTAAAGTACAATACAAACCTTGACATTTTAAAATAAAATATTATGTTCCTGATTCTGATTGTATTAACAAAGTTGCGTGAATGCTCTTTTTTCCGTTCATTAAAACTGCTTTTCATATGCTTTTAGTTTAACACATATACATTCGAAATCATATTAATTTAATTTACATTCCTGTTTTATCACTTCATGTCCCTCCTTCTCCTCTCCTTAAGCCCTCATTCCATTAGTCTCCAATTTTGTGTGTTGGAGAAGGGGAAAGAGGGGGGGGGGGGTGGGGGGAAAGGGGGCGAAAGTATATACAATCGTGTTTTGATTACGAGAATCAAGAAAATAAAACTGTTAATGGCTACTCGTGGCACAGGAGCTAGAACAAACGATCAATGACTATAGCTGATGAAATTTGACTGCAGCTGGACACCGCACGCAGGATTTAAAAGTGATAGTGACTATTACCGGGTCGATACGTAGGACTCTTGGAGGATATAGTGACTATGACTTGCACAAATTAAGGACTTAAGAACTGACAAAAACCACAATCCCCTCCCCCTCCAACTCGTAGGACCCTGGAGTGGGGGTTATCTTCTTGAGGTTATCTTGAGATGATTTCGGGGCTTTAGTGTCCCCGCGGCCCGGTCCTCGACCAGGCCTCCACCCCCAGGAAGCAGCCCGTGACAGCTGACTAACTCCCAGGTACCTATTTACTGCTAGGTAACAGGGGCATTCAGGGTGAAAGAAACTTTGCCCATTTGTTTCTGCCTCGTGCGGGAATCGAACCCGCGCCACAGAATTACGAGTCCTGCGCGCTATCCACCAGGCTACGAGGCCGGGGGAGATAGTTGTATAATTAACCATACAATAACTGTAGCTGGCGGATACTTAACTATCTGATGAGGATCTCACCTACAGGAGAAACGCTCATTTTCATATCCCGGCAAAACCCCCCTAAAACAATCCTCGCTCACAGTCAACGCTCCAGCACAGGTAATCACTCGTATTTGCTCTGGGTCTAGCCAACTCGCTTTCCATTGCTTCTTGTGTACGATATGTAAACAGACACACGGCCAATTTAGCATTCGTACTTTAACTGGCTAACCTCGCTACCTCATCACCACATGGCAAAATTGAGGTCAGCAGCAAATCTGATTTCCATATTCAATATTTACCTAAATGCCCCGGCAAGCCTGCGGGTGCATTCCCAAATGAGTGATCTCGTTGTGGCGAGGGGGAGGGAGGGGGATTTAGGGCCGCTAACTGGGCCTCTGCAATTATCGTGCAAGCCACGTTCAGATCGGGGAAAATAGCTAGATTAATAGCAGCGTTTCTGCCCTATTTTGCCATGTGTTGTTTTCTGTAAAACCCGGCGTAGCGCTCTCATCGCCACGAGTTAAAATCGTTATTTATTTATTTTTATTTCCACATCGGCTATCTTCATCAGCTTCATGTATCTCCCAGTTTTTAATTCATGTTCAGATGATGCATCTTATCAGGAGACACAGGAAATCAGTAAGGTGCAAGGAGATGAGATATAATACAAATAAAAGAGATTCCATTCACCGACCCTTCAACACTATATGCTGTTACATTCACTCCATCTCTCATACTGTATTCTGTAACATTCACCGGATCTTGTGCACTATCGAATTCAATAGTCATCATATCTTTCACACCATATACTGCAACATTAACCGTATCTTTCACATTACTGCAACATCAACATTATCTTCCACGCCAAATACTACAACATTCAACTCCTCTTTCACACTACATACTGCAACATTCACTTTACTTTTCACACAACACTACAACATTCACTTTACTTTTCACACAACACTACAACATTCACTTTACTTTTCACACAACGCTACAACATTCACTTTACTTTTCATCGTGCTGCAACACCACATAAGTGACAACACTTACCAAACCAAACTTCTGCACTATGCACCTCACCATTACGTTGAGTTGGCCTTCACTATAACTCCTACACAATTCACTGCAGCATCACTTATGAGTCAAGGGGCTGCAGCCACTCAGTAAATAATTAACCAGAGTAATTAGTGTTAAGTCTCCGGCACTCCGACTAACGCCACTCGTCTCTTAAACACATAATGAGTGCTCTGATAAGCTGACGATAAATGCCTAAAGCAGCGAGAGACAGTTTGGAGAAAATAGCAAGAATTTCCGCTTTCTTGCAAGCATAAAGTCTGAAAGAAGTCTACAAAGGGGTGTTGTTCCTCTGTTAAACTACTGCACAGTAGTCTACATCCTCGACTCGCAATCGATGGGCTCTGGGTTCAATTCCCGGGCAGGACAGAAACGGTGGAGCACGGTTCCTCGTGCCTCTGTTCACCTGGCAACTAATATGAGTTAGGCAACTGTTGTGGGCTGCATTCTAGGGGAATGTCAGATGTTAGCTTAAGGGAGGAGTACCATGATAAACATAGCAACTTGGCCTCACAGTTAATCCACTGAAATTTGCTACGCTATCAACCTCAACATCAAAATTCAGGTGCTTAATTGACATTTAATGCACCGAAATATTGACGGTTCATTTGACAAAACAGCTTAAAAATTGATAGGTTAGGATTGCTTAGTTTCGTGTGCTTCCTGTTAGGCAAACCACTTAGAATGTGACGTACGTTCACCAGATGGTGAAAACGGTATGAATATACAACGTAATACAAACGTTACTACAAACGTTACCACAAAACGTTGCCTGGAATTGTGTAGTCATGCAAATTCCCTGCATAGCAGTGGAACTGCCTCTTCCACTCACCTTCAGTGTCATTACACTGGAAGTCCACCTCTATGACATCCACAATGAGTCATTTGACCTGCCACAGGCTCCACCACCCCGTACCACTTAGTGCCTGGTACGGCTCGCCGGCAGGCAGAGTGCCTCCAAAAAATAGCAGTTAGCCACCTCTACCCAGCAGTTCGCCGCCTCTAATGAGCCTTTACAGCCTCTAGCCAGCTGTTGTGCAGCCGTTAACTAGCAGTTACCGCCAGCTGCTTGTTACTGCTCACGTTGACACGAAATGACGTTATTACCCACAGGGGGTATAAATAGAGCCCTGCTACCCATGGACGAGACATGAGACATCTCCCGTCACGCAGGGTGCAGTCGCACTTCCACAGATCTCCAGGATCAGCTCTTGATACTGGTAATGGCTCAAAAGGGACACCACTTACGGGCTATTCATGCCCGTGCCACCTTTTGGGTGGCTTCATCTTCATCTTAACACATTCACAAAGGAGACATCTCCCGTCACGCAGGGTGCAGTCGCACCTCCACAGATCTCCAGGATCAGCTCTTGATACTGGTAATGGCTCCAAAGGGCCACCACTTACGGGCTATTCATGCCCATGCAACCTTTTGGGTGGCTTAATCTTCATCAATCAATCAACCCATGGACGCCCAATCAGTTACAGCCCCGCTCCTGTGCCAGGTAAGTCCACTACGGGCTCACCATTGCCCGTGCTACTTGGAACTTTCGTTCCGAGTAGCTGAATCTTAAACAACAACAACCATGGAAGTCAGTCTCTCCGGTGCTCTTGGGGGTCATCATCGCTTCCTTCACCCGCCGTCTGCTACCAGCCTACGTCGTGTGTCGGATGCTGTGGTGGTGTGGTGGAGGTCTTCAGCTCACCAGTATACCTACCTCATTCACTTATTTGTACTGTATTGTACTGTACTGTATTGTACATATTAAACTGTATGTACTGTATTCATATTAAGAATTCAATTTACTTACTTTGTTCGTTCTGTTATACTAGCCAAGAGTTTATAGGAACCATTTATTATTATTATTATAGTAAAGTTTATTATTTGATCATCTGTTTCTTGTTTCATCCTGCCACTTACTCACTGCAAGGGCCAAAGCAGCATTTTTTATATTTGATGTGAGTGAGAGCTACATCACGTTGGTGTGGTGGTGAATCACCTATTTATCTTCTATTTACTTCTTGGTGAACAGAGTCAACAGGTGACAGGAAATGTGCACAACAATTCCAAAACCAATAAACGATTGTGAATCGATTACGAAGCCAACTGTACTACGAGACCCTATACTTGCGATAACTCTGTTAATTGCGATAACTCTATTTATCCATTGCGATAACTCTGTTAATTGTTTCATTAGACAATTACAGTAATGATAAATCGTCTTTCCAGAGTAAAATGGTTATGCTATTAGGCTAATTGTAAGCCAAAAAAGTTTACCTGCTGGAGAAAGAAAAATGAAATACTGCAATTTATATCGGCTTATCAGTCGCATTTACATGAACGGAATAATAATGTATTTATTCCGAATCCATTATTACGGACAAAAAATTTGTAAATCTATATATTAAAAAAATTCTTCGTTTCGGACTCTCACTCGAGGGTTCCGGGATCGAGTCCCGTAACGCTGTGCATATTAGTAACTTTAGACATCGTATGTATACTAGCTATATATAGAACTCCAATATTCTGTTTGTAGCTTATTTTAAACGTATGCACCTTTACCTGAATAATAATAATAATAATAATAATTATTATTATTATTTTTATTATTATTTTTATTATTATTTTTATTATTATTTTTATTATTATTATATGGTTGGACGCGTTTCCTATCGTTTATTCATCTAGCAGTAAATAGGTACCAGGGAGTTAGTCAGCGTGTTGTGGGGTTGCATCCTGGGAAGGGTCAGTAAATTGACATTGCCGGAGGAAGGGGAAGACCTCGATACAAATCTAACATAAATATACACACTGGCTGCCTGTCCCCCCGACATTGAATTAATATATTTCGTCATACTTTGCCATTTTTGTTTTTTTGTTAATGTCACATGAATTTTTGTTTAACTTCATGACTGTGATAATTTTTTTTATGGTGGGATGGAATGCCTGATAATAATTGGTAAATGTTAAAGTCGGTTGGAGGTCACTTCAAACTTGCTGGCAACGTAGCACATTATTCTAGGTTTCATATACGCAATGGGGATGCGTAGAGGAGTTGCGTAGTGAGACAGAGACACACTACCTTTGTAGTGAATTGGTTCTTAAAGGCCATTGCTCACTCGGACAGTTATTGAGTATCGACCTCAGCAATGATGATATACGGCTTCATATGGTGTGTGGAGAGAGAAAGATGGAGAGAAAGAGAGCAGAGGAGAGAGACGGAGAGGCAAAGAAGAGAGGTAGAGAACACGAGACATCATGATCCTAGCACCACGAACAACAGGAAAAACCACAGTGGCAGTACACGTAGCTGCAGCACCAGTAATAACAGCATCAGCAGAACAGTTTAGGGAAGTATACCATTTTTAATACTCAAATCGACTTTACACAATAAATAAGCCAGAAGATCTTTAACCGTTCTCCTTTTTATTTTAGTATATATGATATTTTAGCATATTAGCTGATATATATATATATAATATATATCTATATACATATATACATTTTAGTGTATTTTGCCAATATTGGTATATAAGCCTTTTTCAGAGTTGAGGCCTATTTCAGGAAAAGCCTCAAAAGTTTCGCGAATTATTACATCCAGGAGTGCATGTTGAACATTGCTCAGATGGCTTTTTGAGTTCCATTTAATATTTACTGCTAATTAAACACATAAATATAAAGCCGAGCGGGCTTTACGACAGGAAGAGAGTTGTAGCATCATGCACCAACATACAGTTCAGAGGGATAACTATCATATTAATGGGAGATAAAGTCTGTGCATAATACCACAGCTCATGATATAATAAAGCGTTTACGCAGTAATGAGTACGCAAGGCTTATGTGTCTCTTAGCTACTTAATATCTAGGACAGTATCTTGCCAGAATTGGCTTTCTGTGTGGATTAAATGCTTTATTTTTTTTAAGTAATCATTATGCCAAAACCCACAATGGTTTTCCCAAAAGAGGTTAAAATAAGTTAGTGTATATCTTTATATGTCTTTCAGAAATAGATGTCTGGTCTGGTACTAAGATTCTAAGCATTAAATATCTTATTGTAATCGTCTTTTTTTAAATTGAAATATGCAGTCAGTGTAAAAATATCCTACATCATATACAGTCAATATATTCTTATCTAGGAAGGACATAATGCATTGTTTACATATTACCTCACTCTGTTCTTCTGGCTCTATCCATATGGATTCATCCATCTGGCTCCATCCCTCTGGCTCTATCCCTCTGTCCACATACATAACCTATCAACTCAACTTTTTTTCCTCTCATCTCCTACATAAATGAGATCTTACATCTATGCATTTGTCATTCGGGTTACCCAATAGTGCTGGAGACATGATGTTGCATTTCTCAACGTTAAATGAACACATGTAAGGTAATTCTCTATCTCTCTCTCTCTCTCTCTCTCTCTCTCTCTCTCTCTCTCTCTCTCTCTCTCTCTCTCTCTCTCTTTCTCTCTCTTTCTCTTCAACATACTCAGACAACGTTCACAGAATAATGAAAGAGGATCTTTGACACTGTGAATGGATTCGGCTACTGTATTTTTCCCTCAACGGAAAGATACAGTAGCTTCATGCAGGTCGGCATTCAATCCCCGACCGTCCAATTGATTGGGCACCATTCCTTTCTTACCCCCCGTCCCATCCCAAATCTTTATCCTGACCCCTTCCAAGTGCTATGTAGTCGTAATGACTTGGCGCTTTCCCTTGATAATTAGCTCTCTCTCCTCTCTCTCTCTCTCTCTCTCTCTCTCTCTCTCTCTCTCTCTCTCTCTCTCTCTCTCTCTAAGCTAATGGCCCTCCATGCTCTGAAGTGTGGACGTCGGTACTCGGCTGCCAGCATCCAGTAAACCACGGAAGCTAAAGTTGGCTTTGAGCGAGGAATATCGTTCTGTTTCAGTAACCAGGTATAAGAGACTGAATCACTCAGTCAAACAAAGTCTGTCAAGCAATCAGTCTGACAATCAAAACAGCACATATGGCATCCAGTCCAGTGGGCCAACCAGTTACCGTCAGTAAACCAGGCAGTTCAGTCAGCCATTTAGCCAGGAAGCATGTCAGTCTGAAAGCAAATCAACTCGCCATTCAACTAGTCATTCAGTCAGTTTATCAACTAGTCAATCAGTCAGCCAGCCAACCAATCAGTATTCTGCCATTCAGCCAGCCAGAAGCCAAGCACTGAGTCAGAAACTCAGAAGGCAGGCAGGTAGGCAACATCTGCAGCCCTCGCCTCTAGACAAACACCATTTACCCCGTTAACGTGGCAGTATAAAGCAGGTATATGTCAAGGGGCTGAGAGCAAGAGCTGAAGTTAGAAGTCGTATATTAGGCAGTGTTGTGTGTGTGTTTTAGCGATCACAGGGTCGTTGCGAGCATGCAAGAGGAGAGGATTATGAGACAGTTAAGGGGGAGAGATTGAAGGGAGAGGACTGGGAGACAGTAAGAGTAGAGATTGCAGGAGGGGGAGAGTGTGTTAGAAGACAGAAGGGGAGAGATTGAAGGGAGAGGGTTGAGAGACAGAAGAGGCAAGGAGAGGGAGATTATTTGGAGACAGATGGAATAGAAATTGAAGGAATGGGAGAAGATTAAAGAGACAGAAGAGGTAGAAATTGAGAGAGGCGCAATTTATGGACGGAGAAGTGACAGATGGCAGGCATGTGGTGGAGAAGAGGACCTTAATTCAAATTTTGACATAGACACAGACACAGAAAGACAAATATTCTTATAGATTGTGGAATGAAGAGAGAAGCAGAGAGGAATTAGAGAAGGAAGAGGAGGAGGGATTATTAAAGCAGAGGAAAAATGGATTGTAATAAAAGTTTTCGCAGTAAAGGGAGAAGTATGAAATCAAAGAATAGAGAAAATATAATTTTTTATATTTTATAAAATATAAAATATAATATATAGTGTGGCTGATGAAACAGAAAGGGTTAATAAGATATTCATGGAAATATTAAAGTAAATTTTAGCTGCAAAAAAGCACATCATTGTGTATGAAATAAATATTATTTAAAATTACACACACACACACACACACACACACACATTTAAAACAACGTTAGAAGGAGTACCACAGTAAAAAAACACGTAAAATTAAATTAACTTCTTAGCTAACAATAGTTATTTTTAAGTCGGGCGAAGTTACGCCAGGCAGTGTTCTGTACAACCCGTCGTATTTCAATAGGGAGGGAACTTGTATTGCAATATGGGGGAAGGTTGCAACTGCACCTGATGTTTAGACACCGAATTACCATAATGGAATAGTGCATGGGCCACCAGTTACCACGATTTTATAAACGTCAAATTTGAAGTAGTTTTGCTTTTCCAGAAGAGTTTGCACCTGGCCATACCGAGACTCAGTATATAGTCCGATGTAGCGTGTATATTACAGTGTTTTTATTTTTTACTAAAGCGTCGGAACTCTGACGTTAAGGTCAACAGCGTGAAATTACGAGCTACTAAGTGTGAGGACAAGCGGCCGCTTCAAGACGAGGTAAGACATGTGAAAGATTAACTATTTCAAAGTAGATATTTGAGGGTCAACAACCGAGAAAGTTTAGCATTAATTAATGTTTCATCATTCTCTTTAACGTCTTTGATGGCTGCAAATTCCTTAAACTTGCTTCTAATGTGCATTTTTCTTACTCCCATGACGAGTTAGACAGCTGTAAGGTTCATGAGTTATCGTTCTTGCTATATATATATATATATATATATATATATATATATATATATATATATATATATATATATATATATATATATATATATATATATATATATAATATATATATATATATATTCTTCAAAGTATCTAAATTCGACATTAACACACAAAATAACATTAGAAGCCAATCCATGTAATCTGAAACTGTATCGCTACAAAGCCACTGAACAGAATTGTATAAATTTAAGTATTTTGCCGCGCCACTAAACCTATTACTATACGAAATCTAGACCTTCCTTACACTTTTAAACCCTCAATTGTATTTGACTCTGCAACTCCGTCTCGTCGTCCCACGAGTGAAACAAATACAACCTTCACCGACTGCTACTTTGTGTTAGGTGGTTCTCCAATAGGTTCCACACCTGGCTTCCACTCCTTAGTGGTTCCACACCTGGCTTCCACTCCTTAGTGGTTCCACACCTGGCTTCCACCCTCTCTCTAGTCTACTCAGCCTATTAGAACCCATATTCGGTTAACTGGATAGCTAGCCAAACCCCTTTCACCAGTCCTCTTACGACGTGACGAGGGCGTTCAGTATGGTCATTCCCTCTTCCAAACAAGCAAAACAAGCCTTAATAGTTGTAGTATATACTTCAATAAACAAAACAACAACATCAAAAACAAACTGTATTTATTAGAAATATAAATGTCACTTCCCAAAATAAAGCCTGCCCCAAATCGAGAAATTATACAGCGTTAGGCGTTTCCGCATTTTTAATTAAAATTCACACGAGGGTAACGATCGGTTTACCACTGAATTAAAACGCTGTCAGAGAACGCACAGCGCCGGCCGTCTACCCGCGTTCATATTATACTCTTTTTGCGTTCTGCCTGTCGTCTCCCCTCTGTCGTTTACCCTCTTTTGTCAGGCCCGGCGTTCAATGCACTCATATCAGTATTTTTTTTGTTCATTGAACCTATCATTTCCCAGCGTTCATCATATACTGTTATTCTAGAGTTCAGTGTACTGTATTATTTCGGCGTTCAGATCATTATTTCTCATTTGTGTGTTCAGAATACTGTTATTTTCCTGCGCGTTCGCCCCGTACTTTTGTCTCTCGCATTCAGTACATGCCATAGTCGCAGCGTTCAGCCCACCCTTTCCACCGGCGTTCAGCCTACCCATTCCACCGGCGTTCAGGCCACCCACTCCGTTAAGAAGCGTTCAGCCCAGCCATTCCGTTAAGAAGCGTTCAGCCCACCCTTTCCGCTAAGAAGCGTTCAGTCCACCCTCTACCACCCTGCGTTCAGCCCACCCTCTCCCACCCTGCGTTCACATTCTGGTGACTTTTCTCCGCGTTAGCGCGTGTACTTATAGTGCGTTTCTTACTCATTTTCCCGTTGATGCATAAGGTCGTAACTCCGGTTGGAATGGCCTCCGCTAATGTACTTAATGCCCGAAACTTTATGTCCTCCATCCTCTCACACCTCATGTGTATTATATTTTCCGGAATGAACGAGTTAATCATGCAAATGCGTTCCGAAGAGAGAGAGAGAGAGAGAGAGAGAGAGAGAGAGAGAGAGAGAGAGAGAGAGAGAGAGAGAGAAGCAACAATTGAAGTAAACATATCGTATAAATTTATCCATTTTTACTAAAGTCAAAGCGAGAGAGAGAGAGAGATATCAGGTGAGAGATATTGATATTAAATGAGTGAGTGATATATTAAGTGAAACGCGTGAATGATTGAAATATCGGGTGAGAGTGAAAGATTGCAATAGCAGGAGAGAGTGAAAGATTGAATTATTAGGTGAGAGTGGGATTGGAAATTTAAGTGATCGAGTGAGAGAGTGAGAGAAATATGAGTGAGAATGAGAGATATATCAAGTGTGAGTGTGAGAGAAATATCTAGTAAGAGAGAAAAATCAAGAGCTAGCGATAAAAATGTCAAGTGACAGAAATATCAAGAGTGAGAGTGAGAGAGAGACAGACAGACAGACAGACAGACAGACAGACAGAGTTTTATTTACGCCATATCATAACACCTCGAAACATAAGGACGATGAAAGTAAATTAAAATATATAACTTTCGGCTTTAAAATGAGAAAGAATGTAAAAGAAGAGCTGAGATAAGATTAATAAGATTATGAGCAAGTTGATGATGAGAAATAGTGAGGACAGAGAAATAATGAGGAGAAAGGAAGTAATTGTTGTAATATTAACAAATAAATTCACAGATTGCAACGAAACGAACCAGATTCTTCAGTTTTGAGTATAATTAGAGAGGAGCAGCAGCAAGCTGTAGTATACATGGAGATTACTGATACAGACTGTGGTAGTAAGACCTGGTCTTGTTTTGCACTGGTGGTAGTAAGACCTGGTCTTGTTTTGCACTGGTGGTAGTAAGACCTGGTCTTGTTTTGCAGTGGTGGTAGTAAGACGTGGTCTTGTTTTGCACTGGTGGTAGTAAGACCTGGTCTTGTTTTGCACTGGTGGTAGTAAGACCTGGTCTTGTTTTGCACTGGTGGTAGTAAGACCTGGTCTTGTTTTACACTGGTGGTAGTAAAACCTGGTCTTGTTTTGCACTGGTGGTAGTAAAACCTGGTCTTGTTTTGCACTGGTGGTAGTAAGACCTGGTCTTGTTTTGCACTGGTGGTAGTAAGACCTGGTCTTGTTTTGCACTGGTGGTAGTAAGACCTGGTCTTGTTTTGCACTGGTGGTAGTAAGACCTGGTCTTGTTTTGCACTGGTGGTAGTAAGACCTGGTCTAGTTTTGCACTGGTGGTAGTAAGACCTGGTCTTGTTTTGCACTGGTGGTAGTAAGACCTGGTCTTGTTTTACAGTGGTAGTAAGACCTGGTCTATTTTCACAGTGGTAGTAAGATCTGGTCTTGTATTACAGTGGTGGTGGTGTGACTTGGCTGTCTCTCTTTCTCTATCCACTCAAGTGGGCACAGAAGATGTCTTCTGACTACTGTTTACAGGAAGAAGGCTTGCCCTTGCCACAGTTCATAATAAGCCATAACTAATTAGTTTTTCCCTCTGGAACATGACTCGCCACAAGGTTTATCCCCACGTCTCCAATTACCGACAGTAAACCGGAGCGAAAATCTTTGGATTGGCATCCAGTCACTCCTCGGGTTTTCTCAATGTCCGAGTGTATGAATATCACGTGTTGGGCCTTTGTATGTATGCCTAACTACTAGTTTAACCACTGACCATCCCCAAGATGCAGCTGGGGATGCCAATTGCCAGAAACCTAACTTCCAGCTACCTAATTACTGCTAGGTAAATAGGGACATGAGATGAAAGGAAAAGCTTGCGCTTTGCTTCTGTTTTGTCCGGAAATCGAACCGCTAGACCTACCCGTCTGTTCCAGCTCTTAGTTCCTTCTCTTACTAGGATGTCTAGCGCGTTACTATCTCTTGAAATTGAATGTTAGTGGCGCCAAGCCTCCAGCATACTCGAGTTTCCTATCTAACTTTGATATAATCTCCGTGTTGAGCAACTTGATTTTAAATATGTAATCCATATAGATAACAAGGTTGAAGGTGGTGAGACGAAAACAGGGATTATATATATATATATTATATATATATATATATTATATATATATATATATATATATATTATATATATATATATATATATATATATATATATATATATATATATATATATATATATATATATATATATATATATTGACCATTCGGAAGATTTATTATTAAATATGAAAGTACTTAAGGCAATTCCTGTTTCAATTCTTCTTTCGTGGTCTGACACTCAGATTTTTCATCGCGTGTTAATTTTCGTGATTTACACACACACACACACACACACACACACACACACACACACACACACACACACATATATACACACACACACACACACACACACACACACACACACACACACACACACACACACACACACATACATACATGTGTATATGAGTATAGCTTATTTTCAAAATACCCTTAGTGCAAAGCAGTGACCCCACGTCAGAATAGGGACCCTTGGTGAAGTGAGGGAAGGGACCAATCAACTTTATTTATGGTGATAAATTATTATGTTTCTGTGATATGTGAGAGATATAAAGTTGTGTCGTATCACTGCTAATAACCAACTGTTTCTTTTGCATTGATCTCTGTACTGTACTCTGTATTTTAGGTACTGTATTGTACTTAAAAGTGTTGTAATACATGGAAGAGATCAGATTTGTCGTTCTTTTTCTCTCCCACAAATTTTTTGTATTTTGCAAAGTAGCTTATTTTATTTTCTATGTTTTTGGTTTTGTCTTATGTTCTTACTGATGCGCAGATGCGCATGTCTTCTACAAACGCTTTTTGTGGTTGAATGAGCTGTCACAGCAGGAGGATGGGTTCATTTAGCGTATATGTAGCTCCGGAGCAGGTGTGACAAACTTCCTTTTGAAAAAGTTGCATTCTGTTAAGTTAGCTAAATAAAAAGTCTTTACGTCTCTCAACTAGTTTAACTCAGGCAATGGAAAGAAACTTTAAAGTTTAACAATAAAAAAGGACGCTAACAAAAAAATTTACTTCAAAAAAATCTTTCCTAGCCAAACTTTACCTTGAGAAGAAGCCAGTCCACGTCTTAGTCAAGGTTGAGAGGCCCTATAGCCAAACAATAGATTGAATTGGCTGTTTGGAAGAAGATCTTAACTTGTGTTGAAGTACAGCTAATGCTACTAGTTTTCAGTTTTTGCATTAATAACAGTAGTAGTGGAACATCATTATAGTGCTTGGGCGGATTCCAACCATTGATTTGGGTCTTCCCAGCCACGCTTCCTAACCCACTGGACCACTATACGCTGTAAGTAATTTAACCTGGGATTTTAGGCTGGTTCGAATCTCCAGCGTGCTCCAATTATTTTCGCATGATGATACCACGCCATTGTGATTACCTAATCACTATTATTAATGCTACAGGAACTAATGTCATTTTTGTTCCCGCTGCTTTTAATACAACTAATGTTAATTAAAGAAAATCAAGGGGGCACAGTTGTGCTAAAAACTGTGTAAAAGAACACCAAGATTGGATTATTATTAAAGATAAAAAATAATCCTGTCACGGTGTCTTTTTGGTTTCCTTTTGATCACAGGTGGATATTCTGGCTCATGTTAGCTGGCTGGAAGCTTTCCACCTCCCATAGTTCTTGGTTAGTCTTACTAGTTTGTTTTTATTAGAGGTACACTCTGCTATCGTATAAGTGCGCTAAACAGGGTGTGGTCATTGAGGAAAAGAGTCGTTCTGAATTACATTTCAGATAACCTGAATTTAGTTAAATTATAAACCATTGAAAGTGCAAAACTAAATTCCCAACACAGACTCGCCTTCTCACAGGAAAAGTCAATTTCGAACAGATATCAATGGGTTTTGCCATTGTCTTCCGCATTCTTTTTGAATGCCCATAGAGAATATAACAAATATTACGCAGCAAACATAATATATAGCAAGTATAATACTGCCACCAAGCGCCATCTACATGATAGCTGCTACTACAAGCCGACATCAAGTCACTACAGGCTGTCGCTATTCAGTATAATCAGAAACCATCCTACACAGGCTGACGCAGTCCACCACAAACTGACACCATTCACCTTAACCAAACACAGTACAAAACTGACACAATCGACCACAAGCTGTCACTATTCACTACAGCCTGATACCACCCCTCTTCATCCTGACACCATTCATAAAAAAGCTACCATCATCCACTACAACACATCACCACATTCCACTATTATCCACTGTACCTTGCCTGCTACAACACTCGGTTACAACCCTTCAAAGTGCACAACAATTCCCTCACACCAGAGCGCATTTCCACCGCAATTTCCACCTACCACAATTCGCCACCAAAAGCGTCAGCAGTCTCTCCAGAAACTCACCACAATATCGGACAAACTTTGATCGATACACGAAGTCAACTTAAGCACTTAAGATTCTTAAGGAAACTTCGGCTTCTGGACGATACATTTTCTTTAACGCAAGTCTTGGGAGAGAAAAAAGGAATAGAAAATTGGTTATACGAAGAAGGTAATGGCTCTTAGAGATAAAACATTGTAATATTTTGTTCAATGTTTATAGGTCTCAATAGACCTATGATTAATTTTGTATAGGCCTGGGTATGAACAGGTTACTGTAAAGGAAGCTATATACTCAATAGGAAGAAAAAATATATCTATATGTCGATACTATAAGATTCTCTGTCCAAAGTTGGAGGCTAAACGCTAAGGGCTAGCAACACCAGCCTTTGAACGGGAAAGGGTCTGCGGTACTGAACGGACATAGGCTGGTCGAGGTCGGCCTAAGCTACATTTAGAATTATCAGCCTTTTTCTACCTTCCTCATACGAATTTCCTCATGCCTGAAATGAAATCACGGATGGAATTTCCGTAGAGTTTAAGATGTATTTTCATCATTTACTCATGGATAATGAACAGAATTCATCCGGGGAACATTGATGAAAATAGTGAGTAGTGAATATTGTTATAGTGATGAAGACTGTATATACAGCAAAGAAAAGGTGGGGGAGGGGTGAGGAGGTGGGGAAATGGGAGATTTGGGAGGGGGAATGGGAGATACAGGATGGAAGAGATGAGGAGGGGAGGCTGAAAGGAGGGAGGATGAAAGATGGCGGGGAATGTGGGGAAGAGAGAAAAGAAGAAGTGGGAATAATATGTGAGACGGACTGAGACGTTACCGCTGGGTAACCCTCAAGTACGTATATATATAAGAATGT
>NC_091165.1:21559187-21671687 GCF_040958095.1 Procambarus clarkii
CAGTAAATGCTCCATAGAATCTTCTATTCAGAGTTGGTGTTTTTTTTATTAATACTATTATTTTCTACCACAGACGTGGCCCCACATTTACAATGCTAACCAACATATATACAATTTCTTCTGTCCTCCATGGACAGGGTTAAAGATGTGTTAAACTTATAGTTCAGACGCCGCTGGCAATTGTTTCCTTCAGTACTCTTCCTACCGTCCTGAGAGCCAATCAATGGTGGCTGTATTTCTTAGTGGAACAGGTTCAGTAGTGATGACTTCATTATGAGCGACAGCAGATCAAAAATTCCTTTCCTTCGTTGATTTCCTCTAAATTCATAAGCGTATTCATTTTAGAAATAGATGTATCTCAACCCAATTTCCTTATCAACTCACTTCACCTGGAAATGTTTGAAAACAACTTGGTTGACATAGGCATTCGCAAGACATCGCTTTTATAGATCAGCTGAAACACTCATCTCTATTATTAAGGTAAACATTCCAATTAGTATGGCAACTTATTTTTTTCTCAGAGTTCGTCAAATGATAGGCAGCTTCACTAAAATGAAGACCGTCAAATGGTATGGTAAAGTATTTATCAGGAGAAAGTACTAAGCCCTTGCGACTATATAACACTTGGAAGGAATGAGAAAAAAGATTTGGGATGGGACGGAGGGAGGGAATGGTCCCAAACCACTTGGACGGTCGGGGATTGAACGCCGACCTGCAAAAAGCGAGACCGTCGCTCTACCGTCCAGTCCAAGCTGGCCTAACATGGTTACCGTCAAATAGTAATAACCAACCTTGACACACCAGCAACTCTTACCATATAATATTAAAATAGTGAAAATGTACTGAGAAGATGCTGTTTTAAACCTAGTGCATAATGAATAAAGTGTTCCCAGTGTAAAAGGAAAAGTGTGACCTGATTAAACTGGTTGCCTTTTGGATAAAAAGGGTTTTGTACCTGAAAATAGGGTACATTTCGGATAACTAATGTGCGTTTCGGGTAAACTAGGGCAAAGGGGGTACATTTTTAGGAACTCAGGCTCCGTTCCGGGTAAATTGGGTTCGTTCCGGGTAGGACACCCCTGACTCTCGGACATAGTGCATTGAACGCGAAGAGGTTACATTCAAACTTAAAATAAAGGGGGAACGGTTGTCGAAAAAAAAGAAATCGGTTGCGTTTGAGTAATCTGGTCGCTTTCAGAGTTAACAAGAGTGCATTTGGAGTAAAAGAAAAAGGTTGCGTTCAGAGCTGCGGGATTTTTCAAGATTTAGACTTGTGTGCGAGAGGGTCCACTGAACGCAACAGGATAAATTCAACGAATATTTTAGAGCGAGTCATTCCATTTGGTGCAGCTGGAAAGAGAGAGAGAGAGAGAGAGAGAGAGAGAGAGAGAGAGAGAGAGAGAGAGAGAGAGAGAGAGAGAGAGAGAAACGAAAACAGAATAAGAGACGAAAACAGAATGAGAAATAGAGCTAAAATCCCTGAAATATTCACCACCAAAACGAAACACGAGTCAACGGGGATATTGAATTGAACAGTTCGCGGATTGCATCAAAGAATTTCGTTACACGTTGTAAGGATGTTGTTGATGCAGTCGTTAGCGGTGGTGTTGTGGTGTTATTTACGTCTCAGTGCTGCGTTGCACAGTCACAGTACGGTGTGACACGGTATTGCAGGGGGTTCAGTGATGGGGTTGTAGTTTGATGGTGATATAGTGTCATGTTCAAGAGATGTGTAAATATTTGATTCAAAATGATCTGCTACCAGAATTCTTAGCTAAATATCCCCAGTTTGCTAACTGTTAGTGGTAGCCGAGTGATTGTTATCTATCCACTGCTGCCCACTGGATAGGGGGGCGGTGTGCAGGATAAACATATCAATAGTGACACTAACTCTCCACATGTGTCTGTTGCTTGGTTTAGAAACTGTACTTGTGATCGGTCCTATTGTTAATGTGACGATGTGCATTGAATTTTGAAACTAGCTCATCATCAAGACTGTATCTTGCTTAGCTATACGAATTGTAGGGTTCAGTTCCTGAGCAAATTATGTGCCTCTGTAATCCTTTCCACTACCGCCCACAAGATGGGTATAGGATGCATAATACATGATCTAAACTAACTGTATTATCATACCTGTTTTGTAGTGATGTTAAGGATTTTAGTTTGTAACGATGACAAGTTTTGGTGGTAGTGAGGGTGGTAGATGATATAGTGTGGTGTTATATGCGACAACAGCAGCGGTAGTATAGTGTGGTGGAGGCACCTGTGGTGATGGTGGTGGAACCTCAGGCAACGGTAGTGGCATTTTTTGTAATTTGATAAAATTAATCAATAAACAAAAGTTTTTTTCAGAAAAGCCTGTCTACCAAAACTGTGACAACTATCTTGCCCGAGAACCACCCATCATCCTCCGGGAGCCACACATACACAGCTATCAACCGACCTATTCCTCGGCTGATTGATGAAGATTAAGCCACCCAAGAGTTTGTACGGGAATGAATAGCCCCTAAGTAGTAGATTTTTTGGAGTGAATGTGATGTATAATCGTGATATACTGTGTGATGATCTCACATTTAACTATCAGTCCTTACTATGTGGCTGGTATCACGGGGGAGGAAACTGATTGACAGTATTTATGAGGGTGTGAAGCTGCTGGGCACCTTTTTTGATCAGAAGAGTGGCAGTATTGATGACTTCAAGGCTGGTTATTGCAAGATTCAGGTGTCCTTAAAGTTCTTCTAAGGTCATTAGTTGCTTCACATTCCAGGAGATGGTCAAGTAGCGGGCTTATATATATATATATATATATATATATATATATATATATATATATATATATATATATATATATATATATATATATATATAATGTCGTACCTAATAGCCAGAACGCACTTCTCAGCCAACTATGCATGGCCCAATTTGCCTAATAAGCCAAGTTTTCATGAATTAAGGTTTTTTCGACTACCTAACCTACCTAACCTAACCTAACCTAACTTTTTCTGCTACCTAACCTAACCTAACCGATAGAGATAGGTTAGGTTAAGTTAGGTAGGGTTGGTTAGGTTCGGTCATATATCTACGTTAATTTTAACTCCAATAAAAAAAAATTGACCTCATACATAATGAAATGGATAGCTTTATCATTTCATAAGAAAAAAATTTGAAAAAATATATTAATTCAGGAAAACTTGGCTTATTAGGCAAATCGGGCCTTGCATAGTAGGCTGAGAAGTGCGTTCTGGCTATTAGGTACGACATATATATATATATATACATATATATATATATATATATATATATATATATATATATATATAAATAATAC
The DNA here is from genome assembly GCF_040958095.1 of Procambarus clarkii. Lineage (NCBI taxonomy): Eukaryota > Metazoa > Arthropoda > Malacostraca > Decapoda > Cambaridae > Procambarus > Procambarus clarkii. Next base: position 21,562,516 of record NC_091165.1, read on the forward strand.
AACAGACACAAAACCATCTCAAGTAACTATCTAACTAACTACCATTAACTAAATACATTTAACACATCAAAAATATCACCTTAATAATCGGCTTTAGAAATAACAAATAAAGATTCTTCCGACCATTTTCTTTTTTCAATGTTACGGTTAAAAGCACGTGACTAAATTCCCAACACAGACACAGAAACGACTATTAAACGGAATTTAACTAATGTTATATTTTTAATAAAAGTCTCAAATTTTCAATCCATATATCGCTGAACAGAAGAAAAAAAAATATATACGTTAACAAGAATATTGTGTATCATCCCTGTATTTAATTGGTGAATAAAAACACAACCACATCCTTACTTCAAGGACAAGTATTCCAATTGAGTGAATGTTAATCACTCACCCACAAGCGTGCCCAGACACACACACACACACACACACACACACACACACACACACACACACACACACACACACACACACACACACACACACAAGCACGTGACTCACAACCTACAAAATCCTCAGAGGAATCGACCGGGTAAACAATGATAAACTATTCAACACTGGTGGGACGCGAACAAGGGGACACAGGTGGAAACTGAGTACCCACATGAGCCACAGAGACGTTAGAAGGAACTTTTTCAGTGTCAGAGTAGTTAATGGATGGAATGCATTAGGCAGTGATGTGGTGGAGGCTGACTCCATACACAGTTTCAAATGTAGATATGATAGAGCCCAGTAGGTTCAGGAATCTGTACACCTGTTGATTGACGGTTGAGAGGCGGTACCAAAGAGCCAGAGCTCAACCCCCGCAAGCACAACTAGGTGAGTACACACACACACACACAAACACACACACACACACACACACACACATTGTACCAACAATAAGCACCAGACCTACAATATGAATCTTAAACACAAAGCCACTTATCTGACAAACAAAACACTAATAAACACCCGAGACCAACACCTACAAGGAGAGTGTTGATCTGAGGCGACACGCACATGAAAAAAAATAGGGTGGCCTGGCACGCACGCGCTCCCACACATGAAAATTAATTGCTCGGAAAAACCCAGGACTCAAAACAACTTAGTGGGAATGAACCAAAGGTTAGGAGCTGAGGAGCGTAGGGAAATGGGGGGTAAGGGGGTGTTGTGAGGGAGGGTTTAAAGGTACGCAGATGAGCCTAAATGGGTGTTAGAGTCTTGGTGTTAAGGGAAATGGAGTCTTGAGACAATATATTGCATCTAGAAACACAGATAAGGACATTTTTTTTTATAAAGAAGATAAACAGCTATCATACACTTTAATGTGTCCTTCAGTGACAAGGCCCGGGATCTATTCCACTACATATTGCGTCCTTTGTTAATGAGCACTCAACCACATGTGACTAAAGGGCTTAAAACTAGCTCTACTTATAATAGCATATCACTCAATTATTATATAATAGCAGGCTGATGATATTTACAGAGTTCAGCACATAGCCACTCATAGGATGAGACGCAAGTTAATATGGGATATGCTATGATATAATGTTGAAAGGGGGCATATCGTTATAAATTAAAAGTTGTTTAATTTGCTTATAAATTTATTTATGAAATGGTTATAGAAAGGGCTGCAACTGGTTTAAGTTTCACCATCACACCCTAAACAGAAAAGGAGAAAAAAAATACACAACATATTATGCAACGATTTTTTAACATTTTCAAATAATTTCAGGAAACACATGTGTCAACTAAAATCCTTTCTATAACACTCAGATAATAAAATTAGCATATAATAAACGATTGTTGTGAGTTGTTTTATCAAAAAAGTGTTTAGTGCAATAATATAATTATTCACAGTTACCCTTCCAAAAATATGCAATATATAATGTTTATAAATTTTTATAAAATCAACAAATGGACTTTGGACTAAAATGTCTACAACATACTGTAGAAGCACAAGCTCTACATATACGGTGTAAATTGCATGTAAATTGATTAATAAATGAAAGCTATGAAGTACTTTGAAGTTGTAAATTACTTTCCTGAGTAAAATAAAGATCAAAGTTCGGCCACCTGTAGCTGAGCTTGACTTCAAAAGATTTCGTTCATAATTGGCACCCTTGCAGATAGGCCTCCATTGAGCAAGGTGTGCAAGTTTCATGCCAATCCCTTGATAACAAAGGGAAAAAAAATTGGCCAAAAAAAAGAAGAAAAAAAAAGAAAAAAAAAAATTTTTACATATAAATATATTGCACATACATATTACAATTATTACAAGAGTTTGTGCTTCTACAGCACATAGTAGACATTTTAGTCGACACATGTGTTCCCTGAGATTATTTGAGAATGTTGAACATTCGTTGCATAATGCGTTGTGTATTTTTTTTCTCCTTTTCTGTTTAGGGTGTGATGGTGAAACTTGGACCAGTTGCAGCCCTTTCTATAACCATTTCATAAATAAATTTATAAGCAAGTTGAACAACTTTTAATTTATAAAGATTTTAAAAGTTATGCCCCCTGAAAGGGGGATACGGGGGAATAAGTGTTTTCTCTTGCACCAAATTGACACACGTGGTGTATTGAACACTAGAGAGTCAGGGCTGAACGAGGTGATCGGCTGCGTGTGAAGTTCGTGTTAATGAAGTTTAGACGAGGGGGACTGGGTTAGTGTGTTAGTGTATTAACAAGGTAGTTATAGAATATGCTTTGACCAGGCATATAAGTGAAATAGAATCAGAGAGAGAGAGAGAGAGAGAGAGAGAGAGAGAGAGAGAGAGAGAGAGAGAGAGAGAGAGAGAGAGGGGGGAGGGGGAGGTAGAGAAGAAAGCATGAAAAGAGTGAGGGACTAAACAGTCAGGAGACAATAAAGGAGCTGTGAGGAGTGACAAGAATGAGTGAAGGGAGGGTGGCGATGATGGACAGAACTTAATAAGGAAATGCTGGAGGTGGAAGAGTGAAACTGAGATTAAATGAGCAAGAGAGGGGTCGCATGCGAGGGAACCGCAAAAATATGGGAACGCAGTGGAGGGCTGATCTGAGGGTTCCATATAATGTAGGTGGGCAAAACAGAATAATGAAGCCAAATCAAGGAAGGCAAAGTGAAGCCGTTCACGTGAAAGCAAAAATAGACGAATCATAAGGTAAAGACGAAGATAAGAGTCGGACGATGATCGTAAAGGAGAAGCGACCTACGCTACGGAACTATCAAACATTCGTTAACATTGATTCAAACAATTTTTTAAAGACAGCCGAAGCCTTGGTAAATGCGACAGACTTTGAAGGACTTTATTTATCCCCTTCCCTCGGGTAAAGGTCATCTGTAGAGCCGTGAACATATTTTGAAGAAGCTATTATTAAGTAGACTCCAGCAAATTAGGTAAAAGCAAAACGACTCCAAGCACAAAGGAGAGTGGAAAGTTTCCTTAGCTCACACACACACACACACACACACACACACACACACACACACACACACACACACACACACACATACACACATACACACACACACACACGCCATGTGGGCCACGAGCCATCCAATAGTGTTTCATGCAGGGCAGTGCTTGGGCAAACTTAGATGAGAGACAAAAGCGTGTCAGGATTTTGGAGTAACCCAAGTTGGAGCAAAAAAGGGATATAATAGGTGACTGTGAGATAATAGTCTCTGTTGGAGCAAGTTGGCGACTTAGTTGGAAAAATTGGCAGCTGAAAAGTTCTCAGGGTGAAACCAAGAGTTGAAAGGAAGATTGGAGAACGTTATATGCATGATTTTTGTTCCGATCAAGGAGTCAAAACGAAGAGCTTAGCCGAAGAAGATATGATAGTTATTCACACAGGTTTTTTTTCAGTAGTTGTGCTGGGATGCAAAGGACATATTATATAATTTCTTTCCTGGCCGCTTCTGTTACTACTACTGACAGCTAACAATCTAATGATGCATCTACTGTCCCTATAGTGTCCAAGCAACCATTCCTACTGACATGTCCACTATCATTCCTCTCGAGTCTACCACAACTAGAGACACATCTACCATCGTAGATATCTTCTACCCCTACTGAGGTGGTAGCTACAACCACTTCCCTTATTGGTATATGCAGCTATTATTTAAGCTAAATGCGAATAAACGTCATATGTGTGCCTAAAGCGGTCAGCACAAGACAACACTGCAAATATAATGAAATGCTTCGTTAATGAAGAGAAATAAGCATTAGGATTTATGATTAAATTGCAGAAGAGCGCCCTCATGATATAAAGATAAGCAAGTTATAATATACAAATCTTCAAAACAATAACACCGACTCAAAATATAGATAATGACTATCACAATTTAATAGTTCATTCTTAAAAAGCAATACAAAGAATAATGAATGGCTGAATATGCTGAGAAATGCTGACAAATTACGTACAAGGCAAACAAATAAATAATAAAGGTGGCAAGGAAGAAACGATAAACAAAGTCTAGAATGAGGAGGATTCGTTCAAGGCTCCGAGATATATATTAAGATTTGGGACCTGTGTGGAGGTATTCACCTGAGGATCCACGCGACAGACATGTGGAATAATTCATACCTAGCCATTTGTCCCAGATATACTGGTCTCACACTCACTCACACACACACACACACACACACACACACACACACACACACACACACACACACAGTTTCCTTTAGAAACTTGTGTAAGGATTCGATAATTGACATTTTGCAGGGATCTGATTCCTAGGCTTATCTATTCAACAGGGGACTCAAAAGTTGCCAGCTACCTTTGCTAGCATCTCAGTGTTGCAATACAAAGTGAGGACATGCACTGTATCTTTTATTCTTGACCAGTATTTGAGATGAAAAAATGTTTTACATTTTACAAACATTTTATTATGTTCCTTAACTGTAATCACTATTTCATGATTGTGTTTTTGTACAATAAATAAATTTTAAAATGGTGGTGATAACGGATGATATATAAAAGTTTATACGCGGGATCTAAAATCGCTCCTTAGAATGTCATTCTCTTCTCAGCGGATAACGTTCCCGACAAGACCAACTAGATGTGACACCCCCCCTTATTATATCTATAAAATATGTGTTTCTATGTCTTTTTGATTGCTTATCTTTGATTTGAGGTCAGATGCTTGGGGGTTAGCCTCATTAAACTTTGCATGGTGATGTGGATATTGACTTTTCGAAGTGGGTCGGTGTCGGCTTCATTGCCACCTCATAGAGTGCGCCATGGCACTTCTTAAAGTAAACATAAATGAAATGTTTGGAACCGAGTCCATAGAGTTTACTCATTTTATCCATTTCGCCCTGAATGACTATATAATCGTCCTGCTAGATGGGGAATTTTTAGCATCACCGCTGACTTATTCACTCTTGTGGTCTTGATGGTATCCTCATAATGCGCCTTAGAGTTTGCCAGTGTAGACTAATTATCACATGCTTCAGTATGACTAACCATCCTTTGTAAAGGGTTTTTAGCATCGCGTAGCTAGTTTTTTGACACACACTATACTTCCCTTCATTTAGTGTAGGGTAGCTGCACAAATGCAGATATACATTAATGTGTTGATAACAAAAATATTTGACCTAGGAACCCCCCAACTCTGCTCTCAAAACTATGCTGTTCAAAACACTCAGATCTAATAGGAGAAGACTCCTAAAGTCCTGAAAGCACCTGTATATAAAGCTATGATTTCTTTAGATGCGAAGCTTCTTTTTATGGACAGCACAAAACGTCCACCAGACTGTGCGACACAGTGGTTGCCAGGATCAGGATGGGTTACCGTTACCTGTGGCAGGTGGCTACAAGTGATGGATCTCCCAATCCTGAGCACTCCAGGTGCAAACACTCAGAAGCCAATCGCTTCTGAGTGTTTGCATCTCACACTATTGAATGACCAGTCAATAGACCCTTCATACCTGCCAGTGTAAGAAACCTGAAATTTTGCAATTACTGAATGCACTCTCGTGCTCTTGATGACATCCTCATTGTGCATTCACAGAGTGCAAGTGCTGGCCATTGATCTCATGCTCATGTATGACAAACTATACTGCAAGACAGGAATTTATTCAATGCCATTTTTTATTGACACTCGCGTTCCATATAATATCTTCATGATACATTGAAAGTTTGCCAGTATAGGCTGCTGATCATATGGCCTGGTATAGCTAACATACTACAAGTAAAGTTTTATTATCGAATACCTAGATTTTGACATACTCACTAAACTGCTTTTCATAGTATATATATTGGTAGGTGAATTCGTGCAGATGTACTTGTGTGTATACTTTTCTTTAATTCAGATATTAACATACAAAGCGTATGTTCTAATTGCACATTTTCGTTCTGGGGTTTCAAACATATAAGTGTGACAATCTTTTACGGTCGACCTGGACACCACCGAATAACCCATCTATTTGTTATGCGTGTATATATAATTATACACACACAGGATATATATTCAGCATTAGAATAATAACTGTTTGAATATTAAATCCGGCGTATATTTACATTTCAACAAACCCAAAACAGTGAGCACATAAAAAAGGGGGATTTTTCAGTGCGCAATATCAAGCTATACACGCAAGCCTCTCCGGAGGTCAGCAAGATGTCTTTCATATGCCTTTGTAAATATTCCGACACGAACCAACCAGTACATACTTTGGTCAGAAACGTCACATGCAATGAAAAACTTGTTTATATATATATTTTAAGACGGGAATATATAAATTTGCCGGGAGGCCTTTTGGAAGGAGTAAATATTTTGAGTGATGCCTGTCGTGGAGATGACAAGATGTATTCTTGATATGGATGTCGTGTCACTCAGGTTAAGCATATTTGTTTGGATTATAGTGTGTGTAATATATATATATATATATATATATATATATATATATATATATATATATATATATATATATATATATATATACATATATTTAATTCGATTATGACAGCAAGGGTGAGATCATTGATTCTAATACGAATCATCTCTAATTGATAAAAAAGCTAAAGAAAAAACTTTCCAAAAGTGAATTTTGCAGTTTTATTATGGTCTGATGCTAAAAAAAAAAAGACTCGTTTCATTGATCCTGTCAACATTTCAACATTTCTGAAAGGCAGAGGAGAAGTGAATATAATTTAGCTGGAGCAAACAAAAACATAAATGAGAATAAGGGAAAGTAACTTCTCGCACGGGGCCAATACGCCCTCTGCAGCTTCTTTACTGCCTGTGTTTTTTATATAGTGGGGCAGTAAGCTGGATGTTCTTGGTCTTGAAGAGGGTTGGATATATCTCAGTGTTAGCTGGCAGCTGATGGTTGGTCAAGTTTATTTGATATGTGGTGCTTCGCTAATGTATAATTTTTCCGTTGTTGTATCTGTCGGTTATTTGAGGGTTGTTGGTCAGGATATCTCTGGCGATGATGTGCTTAGAGATTATATATCTGTGTTTTGATGGAACATTTTTTTATCAGTGCATTGTCATGGGCCTTTGATGAGTTGTGGTTTTTTCAGTGAACTGAGAGCGTTGAGACTTGCTGTCGCCAAGTGACCATGTGAAAACATGGATAACGTTTGTCTCTTTCAAGGCTCTTAAAACGAAGGAAATAACTCTGAAAGACATTATTGATAGGTGACCCCTACATGCACTTGAAGATCGAGTTAACAAAATACTAAAAGAACAAGAAAATCCCAAACTTGTTCATGAAGAACTCTTACCAACACTAAACGAAACGACTTGAAATAGACGAATGTCGTCTATGCCTTCCCATGTCCACGCGGAGGCTGGTAGTACCAACGATGTTTAGTATATAGTCAAGACAATAATGTATCTATCAAAACACGTGACAATGTTTGGCTATTATAGGAAACGCAGCGCTGAGGAAATTCGTCAGTTATGTATACCATATTTATCTGCATTCGAAAGTGTTCTCAAGGCTTTGAAACCATTTGATTTATATGTGAGGTTTTATTACAAAAATTCCATTGGAAAATTATTAGTTAGAAACAGATCTCGTAGTGTTAACTCTCTTTTACAAAATACCCTGTAAAGATTGTGACACATTCTATGTAGGTCAAACTTCCAAAGATTTCAGATTTCAAACTTCGCCTCATATATATTCTGTATACATTTATTTATTGATTCAATTGTCAGAAAATTCTCGACAAATTGATTAGGCGAGATCTTCTTTATTCACAAATTGAAAAAGTAATTTTTAATAAATATTAATGAACCTACATTAATAAATTACAAAAACCATAAAACATGAATATTGTTGATGGTTTGTACAATTTGGATCCATTTTAATGGGTCACTTTATAACTATCTTAATAAGATTAATAGACAACTATACCATTAAAGACACTACTTCGTGAAACTCGTTTGTATTGACCATTAGGCCAGTTGCAATTTCCCCTCTCCTTTTTGTTAATGAACCAAAATTATAGGAACTTCAGGTCACCGTTCTCTTCCCGGCCTATATATTTCAAGCATTGTATTGCAGTGTTTATTGGTATTGTATTGTTGATTTACACGAAAGCGCTAAAATAATTTTTGCATCATTATCCCGTCATGACGGAGAAAATGATGCAAATTTTCACATATTTTACAGTTTTCACCTATTCAACATGTATTAATTTATTATTATTTACAGACGTGCGTGTGTGCAATGAATCTGGACCTGTGTGTGTGTGTGTGTGTCCTCACCTAGTTGTTCTCACTTAGTTGTGCTTGCGGGGGTTGTGCACTGGCTCTTTGGTCCCGCCTCTAAACTGTCAATCAACTGGTGAACAGATTCCTGAGCCTACTGGGCTCTATCATATCTACACTTGAAACTGTGTATGGAGTCAGCCTCCACCACATCACTGTCTAATGAATTCAATCTGTTAACTACTCTGACATTGAAAAAGTTGTTTCTAACGTCCCTGTGGCTCATTTGGGTACTCAGTTTCCACCTCTGTACCTTGGTCACGTACCACACGTGTTAAACAGTTTATCTTTATCTACCCTGTCAATTCCTTTGACAATTTTGTAGGTAGTGATCATGTCTCCCCATGTATGTGCGTGCGCGCGCGTAAGCATATTAAAATACCTATATCTTAAATTTAATATACAAAAATTTCTCAATTTTGCTGTGAAATCCAACAACAATCAATTTTAGTGCGGCTTACTCTGATTATTAAACAAAAAACACCTATATATATATATATATATATATATAATATATATATATTCATCGGAAATCAACCTTACAAACATTTACAGCTTTCTGACAAAGGTGAGAAACATCTTAGCTACCAAAACACACGCACACATCGTCTCATTTAGGCGGACAGCTTGCCTATCATAACTCATTATACACATATCCAAAAAAAAGTCCTAAACATGCTTCCACCCACCCTCCCCCTAAAAATAAAATGACCCTTTCACCTTTTCCCCCTTCCCTTTGACAACCCCCCGATCCAACCCATTCCTACTGACACCCTCATCCCCTTTCGTTTCCTTCTTACCGAATGCCATGCCTCTATGGTACAGTGCCACAATGCCAGGAGGAATTGTGGCACACTGTCAGATCGTAAGGCTCTTTGCTGTCATGAAGGGGTGCGGGTGGGGAGGGTAGAGAGGATGAGGGAGGAATTTATATCCTATAAAAGTTGGGTACTTTGTCTAAGCCTGCTGTCCAGGATAATTTATCCTTGTCGTAATTTATAGACTTTCTTCGTAAAGTCACACACACACTCGACTACGAGTCTTCTTTCTGATATAGTTGATATATTTTGTTTAGGATGTACTTATTTCAACAGATGTAGACGTAAAGAGAGAAGAAATTATATATATATATATATATATATATATATATATATATATATATATATATATATATATATATAGACACACAAACGTGTATGTGTGGTGTGTGTGTGTGTACTCACCTAATTGTGCTTGCGGGGGTTGAGCTCTGGCTCTTTGGTCCCGCCTCTGAACCGTCAATCAACAGGTTCACAGGTTCCTGAGCCCATTGGGCTCTATCATATCTACACTTGAAACTGTGTATGGAGTCAGCCTCCACCACATCACTGCCTAATGCATTCCATTTGTCAACCACTCAGACACTAAAAAAGTTCTTTCTAATATCTCTGTGGCTCATTTGGGCACTCAGTTTCCACCTGTGTCCCCTGGTGGGTGTGCCCCTTGTGTTAAATAGCCTGTCTTTATCTACCCTATCAATTCCCTTGAGAATCTTTAATGTGGTGATCATGTCCCCCCTAACTCTTCTGTCTTCCAGCGAAGTAAGGTTTAATTCCCGTAGTCTCTCCTCGTAGCTCATACCTCTCAGCTCGGGTACTAGTCTGGTGGCAAACCTTTGTGTGTGTGTGTGTGTGTGTGTGTGTGTGTGTGTGTGTGTGTGTGTGTGTGTGTGTGTGTGTGTGTGTGTGTGTCTAATAAAATGGAATGCATTAGGAAGTAATATGGTGGAGGCAGACTTCATACACAGTTTCAAGTGTAGACATAATAGAGCCCAATAGACTCGGAAACCTTTACACCTGTTGATTGACAGTTGAGAGTCCGGACCAAAGATCCGAGGCTCAACGCCCACAATCACAACTAGGTGAGTACAACTAGGTGAGTGTACACACACACACACACAACTGACCTAGCCTCAAGCCAGGTCAGTTTCTCTCTCTCTCTCTCTCTCTCTCTCTCTCTCTCTCTCTCTCTCTCTCTCTGATGACTTTCCAATTACTAACAGATGGGTTTGCATGAAGGTGACCGACGCCTGCACAAAGCACTCGGGCCAGTTACAAACACCACTCGTAAGCCGATCACAACTAACTACCGACATAACAATCGTCTTGGACAATAGTGTTGTCGTCTCGGTGTTGTTTACGTGAGAGCGAGTGTTATCGCTAAGGCCAAGCACCACCAGACGGTTTGTTGTGTTGGCTAATAACTACCTCAACGAATTATCTCATGAGTAAGCCGTTGCTGTAAATTCATCATATTATAAAGAAGTTATTGTTTACATTAAAAACACACGATATTAACAACAATTGAACATCAGTAAATAATTAAAATCTCCGATTGCTGTTTTTGAGAATGCAGAAATTCGTGTTAGAGGGCTAAGAAGCACCTTCAATAGACTTATTTACTAGATGACAAGCAAATAGACTTTATATATTAGGTGCAGTTGAGACGTGTGTCTTCATCCAACCACGAAATCGAAGACATATATTGGAACTGAAAACAAGCTGTTTAGGTCTCACCCAAAGGATGAGGTGAAATGTGCATCGGCCAATAGGCCTGCTGCATTTCTTTAATTCTTTACGTTTGGCAGAGGCAGAGTGCTGAATATTTTGCCTTGGTCTTGAGGATAGAAGAATAGGCCTGAGTAAAGTGCTGGCTGTTAATAGTTGGGTGAGATTGTTTGATATGTAGTGATTTGTTGAAGTATAATCATCAGTTGTCGACATATATGCCGATTATTTCGGAATTGTTGGTTAGAATATCTCTGGGGATGATCTAGTTGTGCGTAGATAGTTTATGTTCTGTGATCGAACCGTTCTTGTACAGACACCTTGAAAAAGATGTCTTGCCTATATAGCATGATCGTTGGGGCTGACATTCCCCATATCGGCGTATGAAGGCATTAATAGGTACAACGAAACACATCTTTTAGCATCAAGCTGTGTAATACCTTCAAGTGGACTTTTGAGACTTGATTTTACATTTCCTTCTCACGTGGAGAAAAATATTCGAATTATATAAGAAGATCCATGTTGAAATCTTTGAGATATATATATATATATATATATATATATATATATATATATATATATATATATATATATATATATATATATATATATATATTACCCACGAATACAATTAACACGCCAAAAGAGTTCCAGAGGATTGCATAACAAGTTCTTTCTTGGAATATGACATCCGTGAGGAAGCAATAAGATATTCCACTCATGTGTAAGTAATCACTCCTCCAGGCACTTCACAACACTCGTCAGCTGCAGCGTGCAGCATCCCGCGGCCTGCGTCAACACCAACATGCGTCAACCCAAGTCTGCGTCAACGCTAGCCTGCGTTATCACCAACTTGCGTCAACCCAAGCCTGCGTCAACCTCAGCCTGCATCAGCCCAAGTCTGTGTCAACCCAAACCTGCGTCAACCCATGTCTGCGTCAGGCAAAGACTGTTTAAGCTTTATCCTGTCTTAGCCCCAGCCTGCGTCAACCCCAGTGTGCGGCTGCCCAAGTCTGCATCAACCCAAGTCTGCGTCAGCCAGAGTTTGTTTAAGCCTCATCTTGTTTCAGCCCCCAGCCAGCGTTAACTCCTGCCAGCGTCAACCCTAGACGGCATCAGCCCAAGTCTGCATCAACCCAAGTCTGCGTCAACCCAAATCTGTTTAAATCTTATCCTATTTCAGCCCCAGCCTGCGTCAACCCCCAGCTTACCTCAACTCCAGAGTGCGTCAGCCCAAGTCTGCGTCAACCAGAGTCTGTTTAAGGCCTATCCTGTTTCATCCCCATACACCAAAGCTTTCACCTACCCCAGCTTCTGATCGCCCCAGCCTGCGTAAACACAAGCTTACTTACCTACTTCTAGAAAAAATGACTATACAGCCAAACTTCCCCACTTGCATTGTATACAGAAGTCTGGCAATAGAGGACAATGCTCTACTGTTTGCTCCGCTGTTGTTTATGTATCTCGCCATATGTTGCAAGATACAAACGGGCATAATTTGTTATTTAACTTTAATTAAGGCTTTAATTATTGCTTGTTAGTTTCTGAAATTGTGTATTTTGACGTGGACGCTTGCGTATACTCCTTTATAAGACGTGATTGCATAAGCATTAGATTATATTTGTATTTGAATACATTTACAAGTGCATTAAATGGATACGCGCACAAAGGTGATTGATGGTTAAAAGGCGGTACCGAAGAGCTAAAGTTCATTCATTAAGGACATATAAGTGAGTGCAGTTAGGTAGGTCCGCACTATTGCACGCACCGACACGCGAGGGCGCACGCGTGCGCGCGCACACACGACCTGGACAAACCTGGTGGAAGGGACCTTGACAAACTGGTGGAATGGTCTAGAAAATGGCTACTAAAGTTCAACTCAGGAAAGTGTAAAGTAATGAAATTAGGCGAAGGGAACAGAAGGCCAAATTCAATGTATCATCTGGGAGATGATATCCGGCAAGAGTCAAATAGACAGAAAGATCTGGGGGTTGATATCACACCAAACCTGTCCCCAGAGGTCCAAAGGGATATCATCAGCGGCATATGCTAAACTGGCCAGCATAAGCACTGCCTTTAGAAACTATTGTAGAGAATCGTTCAGGATCTTGTATACTACTTATGTAAGACCAATCCTGGAGTACCACCTACAAAATTCTCAGGGGAATTGACAGGGTGGACAAAGACAAACTCTTTAGCACGGGTGGAACACGAACAAGGGGACACAGGTGGAAACTTAGTACCCAGATGAGCAACAGAGACATTAGAAAGAATTTTTTCAGTGTCTGAGTAGTTAATAAATGGAATGCATTAAGTAGTGATGTGGTGGAGGCAGACTCCATACACTGTTTCATATGTAGATATGATAGAGCCCAGTAGGCTCAGGAATCTGTACACCAGTTGATTGACAGTTGAGAGGCGGGACCAAAGAACCAGAGCTCAACCCCCGCAAACTCAACTAGGTGAGTAGAGCTAGGTGAGTACACACGGAGGCTGTACGACCAAGAGGAATTACAACAAGAAGACGTGAATGAGAAAATGTTCGAGGGAAGAATTTGAATAAAATGAATTAAACAGGATAGAAGCAGAGCAAAGAAGGCAAGGAATGCATCGAGAGGAGAAAGACTATTGTAGAGGCAGCACTCACCTTGTGGTACCTGATGATAATTAGTGAAGGTGATTGTCCACTTTAGACCTGACTGTGGTTGTCTAATGCAAGCACAGATGCAGGGAGTTGCATCACCAGATTGCTTAGAAATGTAGAACAGTTAGCCAAAGGGAAGCAGGCAGCCTTATTCGTCTGTAATATTTGGTTTTATGTTGCAATTCATAAAGTCTCTCCACTGACCTCACAGCCCCCCTAACTACCTTGCAACTTTTTCCTTTTCATAACCTCTCAAACTTACTTTCAAGACTTACATTCTTCCCAAATTTCTTAATATAAAGTTATATCTCTTCTCAACCTCTCTCTACACCTGAACCTCACCATACAACACACATCTCAAACCTTATAGAACTGCTCCCATCTCCTGCTTGTGATCTAAAATTTGAACATGCTCCAAATGAGAATTGACAGAACAAATTATCCAGGATACATATATTTGCTTAGGTATAAATAGGAGTTGTTTCAAGTTCTTTAACATCAATGCTATCTTGAGGTTATCTTGAGATGATTTCGGGGCTTTTTAGTGTCCCCGCGGCCCGGTCCTCGACCAGGCCTCCACCCCCAGGAAGCGGTGAACTAAGATACTAGAAAATATATTAAAAGCCTTGATATGATTACAGAGGTGAACAAATATATGAAGCTAAGTGAATGCAAGATTTTCAGGATCATTGTAGTTAAATTGAGAAACTAAAGGTAATGAGGACAAGAGGCATGCACACACATTAATAAAAATAATTTAATATGTGATATGAAAATATATGAAAAACTATATTGGCTTTGCTCGAATAATACCTATCAGTAAACAGCCGAAAACTCAGTAATTAAAGAATAGATAAATTATGGACAGATTGACTGAAAATCTAAAATCATCCCTTACTTCATTTCCCCTCCCCCCCCCCTCAAATGATGAAGAACCGAAGAAAAATGAGACACAAAATCGGAGAAAGTCCTAAAAAATGTACTCAACAAATTTGCAGATTATGTGCAATTTAAACTTTTTCAGCTAACCTAGTTAAAATAAATAAATAAATAACTGCGAAACAATGATGAAACATTCATTTCTGAAATTAACCAGTCCTCGCATTTGGCTGTTTAAAGCAGCGGCTGTCCTCCCCCCAGAAGCACTCATCAATTATAACATACTGTGTATTAAAAATTGCTTTGTTTTCATATATAAATTTATATTATTGTACATAAAAATTATATTTATAGTTAGGCGTAGGTTTGGTGTTTAGGTTTTGTTGGCGATTATTTGTATTTGAAGTACGTGGATGAAGCATTTATAGAATTGTGGTTCGAACAGAAGACGTGAGCGAAGCACTTGTTGAGGAAGTGTTCGGACGTCATCAGTTGTGAGTCGTGTGTAAACCGCTTTTCATTCATAAACATAAAACATAAACATTCATAAAAAAAGGGGGGGGGGGGGGGTCTGGCGACTAGATTAACGAGCTTGGATCTTTGTATGCGAGGACGGGCTACTGAAATACCCTTAGCACTATGCAGCCCGTCCTCCAAACAAAGATCCAAAAGTGATTCCATGCACCCGCCAAACCCCCTGTTTATGAATGAAAAACGGTTTACACACGACTCACAACTGCTGACGTTCGAACATATCCGGAACAAGTGCTTCACTGACCAATTTTGTTCGAATCACAACTCTATAAATGCTTCACCCACGTACTACAAATACAAATAATCGCCAACAGAACCTAAACACCTAACCTAACCTATCCTATGCCTATATATACACAATATGCTAATATATTATAATATTAATTTATACTTGAGAAAATTCCCGTTTTGAATGAACAGCATGTTGAAATATATAAATGCGTCTGTGGGGTTGACCGCTGAATGTAATGGACTTGAGACGAGGACGGGTTGCACTATGAGCTAAACACTATGTCCAAACACTGAAACACAAATAAAAGAAAAATATGCGAAGTTGAGACATGTAAGCAGCAAGGGAATCGAACGAAGACATTAAACCAAGTTCATTAGATTCATTAGACTCAAGCAGTAGTTGAGTCACTTAGTTGTGAGAGATGGAGGGGGTGATGGTATATGGGAGGGATAGGGTTGTGGAGGCTGGAGGGATAGGGTTGTGGAGGCTGGAGGGATGATTGGGGAGGGAGGGGGAGATGGAGGGGTGATGGTATATGGGAGGGATAGGGTTGTGGAGGCTGGAGGGATGATTGGGGAGGGGGGGGAGTAGGACAGTTGGAGGGATTAGTGGAAGGAGGAAGATGTATAAAGAATTCGAGGAGGAGGATAGCGCTGCAGTATCCTCATATTAGTTATTAGTTTCTTCAAGTTATAAGAGACTTAAGAACCTCACTGAGCAGGATCCTACCCCACTCTCACAAGAGTATGTCTACACTACCCACCCATCTAATACAAAAATAAGTGATCCTCTACATATCCCACACGTTGTTCTCTCCACCCCTCGGGAAACACAAAATCTGGTCTTATCAGTTAAGATGTTAAAAAATTAAACCCGGATCTTGGACCTAAAACGTGAGAGATTTCTGACCTTTAAGTGAGAATCTGGGTCGAGAGAGACAGGACACTGCAGATAACAAGAGTAAGGAATCCGAACCTAATCGAAAACAAGCTCCAGAGACCCAGAGTAAGGACCCTGGACCATACTTTTAACAGGCTCGGATAACTGAAACCGATGAGAAAGATTCCGGTGTGTGTCTTGAACCAGATGGTGTTGGCTAATGGATGTTTACAGAGTCCCCCACAGAGCCCACGCCCCGTGAGAGAAAGAGAGAGAGACGGAGACAGAGAAACATAGAGACAGGCATAGAGAGAACATACACATAAAATAATGTAAGGCAAGGCAAGAGCGGATATGAGAAGCTAGAAACATCCCAAAATTTGTTTTTACCTCCCCTTAAAAGGTGAGTTAAGAGCAACAGGATAGCGAGGGGAACTACGAAAACCTTCCCCCACTGAAAAACAATACTATGTGCTCCGTTAAGGGAAAACAAAAAATATTGAAGGTGCTTCGGGTCGTTCGTAATTTCCGTCCTGACTAGGCAAGCGAAGGGGGTGGGGAGAGGGAAGGACGGTAGGGAGAAAGTTTGGCGATGTTGGCGGTGTTTCGCAGAATTAGTTTGGCGAGTTGGGAGAGGAAGAGAAATAAAGAGGAGACTGAGAAAGATAAAGAGAATGAGAGAGTCAGTCCCCTGGCCGGCTCCCTAAAACGTTACTCACCGTCGTGACACCGTAGATAAAATGGCTCCCAGGCGGAGTTGCGTCTAAACTCCCTCAGCAACATTCAGTTACGGCGATTTTGTGAAATGGAGAGAGAGAGAGAGGGAGAGAAAGAGAGAAAGCGGAGGAAGACCGCCTGCTCCTGAAACATTAGAACAGCCGGAGATAAATTCGAACGCTCTGTCTGTTCCATCGTCGTGACACAGACTTGAAAGAGGAGTTAAAAAAAGAGGGGAGAAATCCGTCACTCGGTCGGTGGACGCAATATATTCGCCTCAGTGGAGCATAGTGCGACGTCTGAGTTTAACTTGATCAATGGGATGCCTTTAGCGGTAATAGAGAGGTGAAGTCGGAATCCAACTACCTCCGGTTTGCTGTAAACGTAATCAAGCAATTGCAAGCGAGAGAATTGCAGCTCTGGCCTGTTGAACCTTAATGAACTCCTAATCTACACACACACACACACACACACACACACACACACACACACACGCACACATATATATATATATAAATATGACATTTATCTACAAATAGACGGTGTAACAATGGACTACACCCTTAGGTGTGTTATTTTCCCATTTTTACATGGGGATCATCGAGGAGAGAGTCTTCAGTAGTAGGCAAAAAGTAATGGTATACTGCCGTTATGTAGATGACATATTTGTCATAGTAAAAGACCCGGATGAACTAACCGACCTAAAAAGTTATCTAGAGAGAAAATCATTACTTCGGTTTACCCATGAAAATATTGAAAATAACAGTCTGCTATTCCTGGATGTACTTATAACAAAAACAGGGACTTCTCTAAGCACCAGTGTATATACTAAACCTACACACACATAGGATTATTCCTGAACGGTAGGAGTGAGTGCCCCCAAAGATACAAAGCCAGTGTTCACAATGTTTATATTCGTCGAGTCCTTAACCACTGCTCTGAATGGAGCAACGTGAGTAGAGAGTTTGAAAGAATATCTCAGGTGTTGTTGAACAATGGATTTAGCAACACAGAAATAAACACTACTATAAGACGACACCTGGACTGATGGTACAATCCTGAACCAAGAGCAAAAACCACAACGCCTGCAATAAAATATATTACAAATCAACCATGCACAGTGAACATAAAAAAGAAAACTGGAAACTCCACACCCCCAGAGAGATTCGAACTCAGACAGCCAGGAGCACTATGCACCATGGCGTACCAGGTTCCTTAACCATTCGACCACTGTGACTGTACAAAAGTCACTGGTAGCCATGGCTATATCCACAACGACCCGACAGCACTTGGTGGTAACCTTGGGCATAGATGTTTCATCAAATCACCTCACTTTGTGGGGCCACGTGAGCAACACAAATGCGAAAAATCTTGAAAGGTCCCCAAGCTAATATGCAACTGAAAACTCCACACCCCAGAAGGATTCGAACCCAGAAAGCCAGGAGCACTATGCACCATGGCGTTCCTGGATCCTTAACTGCTCGACCAGGAGTGTTGAGTGTTGCAATATATATATATATATATATATATATATATATATATATATATATATATATATATATATATATATATATATATATATATATATATATATATATATATGTCGTACCTAATAGCCAGAACGCACTTCTAAGCCTACTATTCAAAGCCCGATTTGCCTAATAAGCCAAGTTTTCATGAATTAATGTTTTTTCGTCTACCTAACCTACCTAACCTAACCTAACCTAGCTTTTTTTGGCTACCTAACCTAACCTTACCTATAAATATAGGTTAGGTTAGGTTAGGTAGGGTTGGTTAGGTTCGGTCATATATCTACGTTAATTTTAAACCCAATAAAAAAAAATTGACCTCATACATAGAGAAAAGGGTTGCTTTATCATTTCATAAGAAAAAAATTATAGTAAATATATTAATTCAGGAAAACTTGGCTTATTAGGCAAATCGAGCCTTGAATAGTAGGCTGAGAAGTGAGTTCTGGCTACTAGGTACGACATATATATATATATATATATATATATATATATATATATATATATATATATATATATATGAATAATGAAAACTCACACCCCAGAAGTGACTCGAACCCATACTCCCAGAAGCAACGCAACTGGTAACTACAGGGCGCCTTAATCCGCTTGACCATCACGGCCGTCAAAAGGAAGTGATAGCCGAGGCTATTTGAGCCACTTCCCCGACGGCAACTCGGATGGTAATCTTGGGCATAGCATTTCACCAAATCACCTCATTCTTTGGGGCACACGTGAGGAACACAAATGCGAACAAGCCTGAATGGTCCCCAGGACTATATGCGAATGAAAACTCACACCCCAGAAGTGACTCGAACCCATACTCCCAGAAGCAACGCAACTGGTAACTACAGGGCGCCTTAATCCGCTTGACCATCACGTCCTGGGGACCATTCAGGCTTGTTCGCATTTGTGTTCCTCACGTGTGCCCCAAAGAATGAGGTGATTTGGTGAAATGCTATGCCCAAGATTACCATCCGAGTTGCCGTCGGGGAAGTGGCTCAAATAGCCTCGGCTATCACTTCCTTTTGACGGCCGTGATGGTCAAGCGGATTAAGGCGCCCTGTAGTTACCAGTTGCGTTGCTTCTGGGAGTATGGGTTCGAGTCACTTCTGGGGTGTGAGTTTTCATTCGCATATAGTCCTGGGGACCATTCAGGCTTGTTCGCATATTATATATATATATATATATATATATATATATATATATATATATATATATATATATATATATATATATATATATATATATTATATATATATATTATATATATATATATATATATATATATATATATATATATATATATATATATATATATATATATATATATATATTGCAGGTGCGGTGGGGTGGTTACCTGGAGAGTTGTATTTACATGAATACGCATCGTGGGTGTTTAAGGAATGTCAGAAAAGTTTTGAGATCACATGAAACGCGGAACAAAGTTCGAAGTTCAAGGGGTCTAGTGCGGGAGACCTTTAAGGGAGAAGGGAGAAAGGGGTAATGGATCAAGAGGGAAAAATTTGAGGAAGGGCTTCAAGTTCAGAGTCCTTAACTTAGTGAGATAGAGGGAGTTAATATCCAAGAAGGACAGAGAGAGAGAGAGAGGGAGAGAGAAACTTCAACGGAGAAATGGTGACATGGCTTCACGTTGAAGCGATATTTTCAGAAATGGCTCAAAGTTAATGTTTCTTTGGACCAAACAAATGATATATTAGGCTTTGCAATAAGATGCACTAACCATTATAATGTAAATAAAGGCAAAAAATATTTATTAGGTGGAGTGGTCAGAGCAGCACTTAGGAGGTACTCAGAAAAGAGGTGGTCTGTATGCAGCTCAATACGTTTACAAACTATGTACGGAAGGAGACAGCTTCACACCTCCAGTAATACAATGACATGCATCTTCATCCATACTCCTGAACATGCAGCTTCATTATTGATTTACAAATATGAATGTAATCCAGAAAAAAAAACTGAAAAAGGAGAGCAAACTTTACTTTCTAGGTTTCGGTTCTGCTGTAGGAAAAGTTCGATGAAAACTGGCTGGAAAACACAACACAAGAGTGTTTATGAAGTGGAAAAATGAAGGTGGAAGTCAAGTGGGTTGTCCCCCTATAAATATAGAGGAGTGGTAAGGTTGATCTAGTGGGTTGTTTTCCCCTCTCTAATAATGTGATTTTGCCAAGGATAAAATTGTCTGGAAACTGACGTTTGGCGTATGGGCATTATAGAGTTTGAAGTCATTAACTCCATACTTGATGTTGTTTAAATAATTTTCACGTTATTGTTACACAGGGTAAATCTCCTTACCAAGGTACTGTTTATATTGTATATTTAGCCTACACTATCACACCTAGCTGTCCCTAGGTCGAGAGGCAGCTGGTCGGGAGGGAGTTGGTCGAAAGGCAGCTAGACAAGGAGCAGCTGGTCGAGAGGGAGCCGGTCGGGAGGGAGGGAGGGAGCCAAATACTCACTGTAAACACCAACCACGGAGGCTATTGCGCCACGTAGACCTTTCAACCACTCCTCCCGACCGGTTAAGGTCTGGCGTCCTCTGGAAGGATGCCTTGTCTGTCCGCTGGGTTGAGGATGCTGAAGAGAAGCTCATCTTGGCCTTTGATCAACCGCCTTAAATCTCGCGCTGGTGACCTAATCGCTCACAGGAAAACGATATTGTAGTGGAGGCGACGAGTTTAGCGGAAACGAGTGATTGCTGATTGATTTGGTCTTGGCCTGAAAGCCTAAAAACCTCTGGAAGGTTATGAAATCCGTTGCTCTAACATACTGACCAACCGGCTGGTATATTTAACCCTGAATATAGTCCAGGAATAGAGTAAACTTTCAGTGTATGTACATCGAGAAATGGGATACATATCTCTGTGTATCTTGTCTCATAACCAAAGAATGATTTTCACGCAAAGTCTACCAGCTATCCAGGCAGAGCGGGGAAAAAATAATACTGGTAAAGGAGTTGAAGCTGTCGAGAAGGTTGAAACTACACTAGAAATACAAGTTCAGGAAAGGGAAATCTCTGAATCGGTACAGTGAGCTGAAGATGACGGCTGACAGGAAAGTGAAACAGATTGCTCCCTCGGTGCAGACATTGAGAGAGAGCGAGAGACATGAAAGACAGGCAAATGAAAATTTTATGCAAAGGGCAATTGCAGACATATATGCGTCTGCCCTTCCCTGGCGTCTGCCCACCTCTGGCGTCTGCCCACCCCTGGCGTCTGCCCACCCCTGGCGTCTGCCCTCCCCTGGAGCTTTCTCTAATTCAACCACTTTTGTCCTCGTGAATGTGCCTCGTCCGCTTTATTTTATTTTCCCATATCCTCGTGGTTTCTTTTATTCTTCACCCACTTGTTTTTTTTCTGGAAAGAGAAAAGGAGCTAGACAGCAGTTACCATTATACCATAAAATGCCTTAATTTACTTAGGAAGGGAAAATGTCACTTTGGATCAACATGCAGAACATTTCATTCAATCATGTGCAACTCCTCACTTGAAGACAGAAAATGCTGTGGCCTATTACTACCTAGATTTTCACGTGAAAGGTACAGAACTTTAAAGAAAGAGTAGCAAACAGAAAATTGGCCTGAGAGAAATGACAAAACATTTTCTAGAGTCAGGAGAAAGAAGTTTCAAAAGGTTGAACAAAAACACAAACTTAAAAAATCAGCAGGAAGGAACATCTGCAAAAGCCTGTACAGAAGGTACACCCTGCAACAAACTTACAAACACAGCAGGCAACAACACTGCAACAAAATCAAAACACAAAAAACACTATCAAAATCAACTTTTCGATTTAAAATAAAAAAATGACTAATCAAAATTACCCACGTTACCCCTCCCCCCCCCCTCTCCCAAATCACCTCCTCCCTTCCCACATCCCTTCCCAGTCCCCTTTTTTCTCTCCCTATTACTCCTGCAACTTTTCACGTGTTACAAAGCCTTCCTATTTCTCTTTCCTCCTTCCCTCTCCACCCTACCCCGCTTCAGTCCCACTCTCTTCTTCCCTAACCTCTTGCCTCTTACCCCCTTCATTTAAACAGAAATCTGATCACATGAAAAACAAATAAAAGCTTGTGGGATGAATCCATATTTGATCTCGGTATTCTTTCCAGAGATAAAATTTCCCGATTCTTCGACCTAGGCGAGTGAGTGGAAAAGAGAGTGAGAGGGACAGAAAACAAGGCTAACAGAGAGAGAGAGAGAGAGAGAGAGAGAGAGAGAGAGAGAGAGAGAGAGAGAGAGAGAGAGAGAGAGAGAGAGAGAGAGAGAGAGAGCACGTTTCTCCCCAGAGCACTGTTCACCTGATGTAGCTCACTAATCAACAAATCCCCCCCCTCTCCCTTCCCCCAGCAGGATTTGCTCCTTTCCCCTGAGTATGCCCACCCTTAGTCTGCCCACCCCTGGCGTCTGCCCTTCCCTGGCGTCTGCCCACCTCTGGCGTCTGCCCACCTCTGGCGTCTGCCCACCCCTGGCGTCTGCCCACCCCTGGCGTCTGCCCTCCCCTGGAGCTTTCTCTAATTCAACCACTTTTGTCCTCGTGAATGTGCCTCGTCCGCTTTATTTTATTTTCCCATATCCTCGTGGTTTCTTTTATTCTTCACCCACTTGGTTTTTTTCTCGTTCATATCTTTCTCATTTGACCATTTAGAACAAAGACAACAAAAATACATGAATGAGGAGTGATAAAAGGTGAAAAACATGAAATATAGAAATCCATTTCAGAGGAAAAAGACACAGAGTGAGAAAGACCGACAATGTGTCTTCTACATATATATATTTTTTGATTAATGGAATACTTGATAATTGTGCCCTTACCTGTGGGTCAACGTTTGAAGAAAAAATTGTCGGCAACTGTTTCAAAAGTTACCCCATTATAAATATATTTGAAGGGAGGTGAGGATAGGAAGAGAAGTAAGTAACAACCAAGTAATGGAAAGAATGGAGGGAAGTGGATGGGAAAGGATCATAATTGGGAAGAAGGAAATGGGAGACGCGAGAAGGGAATGAGTAGAGTGAAGGAGAGGGAAGGTGGAGAATGGAGGGGAAGAAGAAGATGAAGAAAGGGTAGGGGCAAGAAGAAAGGTAAGATGGAATAGGAGACATGAGATAGAGATCGATGAGAAGCTGCCATAGTCTCAGCTGAATCTCGTTTTTTTATTTTTTTACGAGTTTTGACATCGACAAATATTTAAGTTTGAGAAAGTTTGAAATCAAGGCGAAAGATTTCCTCTGCCAATTGTGCTGCTGTCAAAGGTTTCTCATTTATCAACTCCTAGTCTATGTCCTATGGTATCATTAAGGTGCCACAGAAAACTCGAACCATTAATTCATTCTTTTATTCCTTCCTCCTTATTCTTCTTTACCACTTTATCACCCTCCTTACTCTCCTACCTTATCTACCTGCATTACCCGTCACTTCTCCATTAACATCCTCTCTATCACCTCTTTTGCATCTTCTTTTCACTATACTCGCCTCTCCATCACTTTCCTAACCCCCTCTTCCTTCTCTCCATCACCTTACTCGATCCCCCTCTTCTCTTTAACACTCTTCCCTACCTCCCTCTTCCCTCTCCCTCATTACCCACGCCCTCTCCATCATGAGTCTCCCTCACCACCACCAGTAGGAGGAGGGCGAGGTGGCGTTGGCCGGCTGTATCATCAGTTACATTCAGTTCCATCAAAATACCGAATATCATTGAATATGAAAAAGACCATTTTACATTTTCCAGTAATGACGGTCATAAAAGCCATGAAGCTATTTTATTATTTGCCATTAAAGTCCGGTAGAGGTCAAAATATAGCTTTAATACTTTATCTTCTGTGTTAAATGGGCTCCTCGCATTTTATTTTTCCAAAAATTTTGAGGATTTTAGTTTATACTGAAGCGCTCGTTTGAGTTTCCCCCCTTCCAACGGGATCAACTTTTTTTATATTTTTAGTTTGGGTTAAAAGAAAGAAAGTGTTATTTCATGTCGATGGATGCTTTTGTTTGAATATACTCATAAATGTTTAACTCAACAACATATATATATATATATATATATATATATATATATATATATATATATATATATATATATATATATATATATATATATATATATATATGTCGTACCTAGTAGCCAGAACGCACTTCTCAGCTTACTATGCAAGGCTTGATTTGCCTAATAAGCCAAGTTTTCATGAATTAATTGTTTTTCGACTACCTAACCTACCTAAGCTAACCTAACCTAACTTTTTCGGCTACCTAACCTAACCTATAAAGATAGGTTAGGTTAGGTTAGGTAGGGTTGGTTAGGTTCGGTCATATATCAACGTTAATTTTAACACCAATAAAAAAAAATTGACCTCATACATAATGAAATGGGTAGCTTTATCATTTCATAAGAAAAAAAATAGAGAAAATATATTCATTCAGGAAAACTTGGCTTATTAGGCAAATCGGGCCTTGCATAGTAGGCCGAGTACGACGTTCTGGCTACTAGGTACAACATGTGCTTTAGACACACCCACCAGGAGACTCGAACCCTGGCCATCACGATGGCAGGTACGCACTTGTATCCACTACACCATTCCATACACCATAATTCCCAGCCCTAGAGAGGTGGGAATTCTGGGTTTTTTAATCCCCAGATATCCCCCCCCCCTCTCCAGGCAACTAGAGACAGCAAGGGATCACTCACGTTTTCCATCAAGCCCTGTTATATGGGAGAACACGGTGTCCATGCTCTATGCACTGACTCGCTTTAAACCACAAATTTTGAAGTATACATCTTTCGTCACACACACACACCAGGAGACTCGAATCCTGGCCATAAAGATGGAAGGTACATTTATATAAATACACACATTTATATAAATGCACACATTTACATAAATACACGCAAATACACACAACAATACACACATTTACATAAATACACACACATGCTGACTGTTATTCGATATACACATTAAGAGTTAACCTTAAAAAACAATTAAGTATACTTGCAGGTTGGTCACAGTAAGCTTGAAAGCTTAAGCTACTGGCTAAACTCTCGTGATATTATTAAGTCTTAAGCCAAGCACGGGAAAAAGACCTATATATGGAAATCCTGATGAACAATAAATGTTAACTCACGTTATGCCAAAAAATATAAGTCTGATTTATATTGCTATAGGCCAATTTAGTCCAGTCAGAATGATAATGATTTGTATAAGTAGTTAGGGATTGAAGTCTGATTCTGATAATGACAATGCAAATGCACTATGCTGTTATTGCAACGCTTTTATGTAATTAATATACTGATTTTTTTCCCGAATTATGAAAGTGTCGATTTGATTTGTAATTATATAGCAACAATTAAAAAACTTCCAAAATTATTGTGAATATTATGCAAAGTAAAATTACATATTTTTGTCATGTTTATTAAAATGTTAATGCAATTAGTCATGAAATAATGTTACTAAAAAAAATGTAAGCATTGACCAGTGAGTGTTGGCGGTCAGTAAACAACATACTTTAACATATGATGTAGATTTGCTGGTCATTAAAGAATCAATTAATTTTATCCTGAAATGAACCTCGATATCATAAAACCTTTACATTACATTATATATATATATATATATATATATATATATATATATATATATATATATATATATATATATATATATATATATATTATAAAAGTAAATAACAGTTTAAAAATAAATTTTATTCTTTTGGCTAAGCAAGTATCAATGTTGTGAAGCTATTTACACAATTTTTAATACACACAATCACATTATTTATATGTTTATATATTATACATAAACATATATCAATAGTTTAAATTGAACCATACGTATCAGGGGTTACTTACCTATGAGAAATATTTTATAGCCTGGATCATCATTGTAATAAATCAAAGATACAGGAAAATTCAAGCTCAATGCTAAAGATAAAATTTCACATTAATCCTTAGGTTCGAGTTAAGTCTAGAGTGAGGAAAAGCCGCTTGAACCATCAAGTGTCAATCAGACAAAACAACCTTATTTAAATTTTTGAGAAGTTTCTAAATACTTCATAAAACAATTATATGGTACATCAAAAGTTTTCTAAACATTAATACCCAAACCTGTAAATAAACGTTGGTTAAAATTTTTAATACTGTTTCTCATTTCCCTCTATCTTTTCTACTGATTCTAAAGCGAAACATTTAGGACTTAAATAAGACTAAGAACTGAAGAAGATGATGTATTATTCCTTTCAGACAACCAATTTCTCTCCAGCAACGACTCAGTTTTCAAATCGATCAAAGTCATGATCTATTTAGTGGACGGAAAATGAAAACCAGAGTTGTTTAAACCTGATAGACACTGAGGCGGATTTCACGTATCTTGAAGGTATTAATTGAGACGATGAAAGATACATTCCAGCTATCTTGTATCGTAATATTTTTTATTTTTTTGCAACACAGCGCAACCATATTATGAAGTAACTATTTCTAAGATGGGCATTCCTCACGGAAATCTTACTTCTGGAGTTTTGGCTCTAAATTATTACAGATAACTATTACTGAAACTAAGATATTACTAAATATTCAGGGTATATTACATCTGCTCCAATTATACATTAATACCGAGAATAACTATTTGCAGGGGTTATTGATAATTTGAATGTATTCCCAATCGTATAAAACAGATCTTTGAGGACATTTGATACATGAAGCATATATATATATTTAGTGTTAATTATCATATTCAAAAGGAAATTCACAACATATTGTGGAACAATTATACACAGATAAACTTTGAGTGTATGTATATTAATAGACATGTTCACGACTCTCGCACATAAAATTTACACCCGTTTTCCTTTGATCTCAGAAATGGAGTTGTTTATCCATTCAGATGTTCGAGCTGGGAATCACAATACATACGAATTACTGCGTGGAATTCAAAACAGCGTAATTTGGAACAAATTAGTATTTCTTACTGTACAAGAATTGCCTTGAAGGCAGGTCACCTTCTCTGTACATGTTCACCATTTAATCCCTTGCATGTCGTGACCATATTCACCCTCAGTATCGTGCACGTCGTGATCATCGCTCTATTTATATTGATCTTAATTAACTTGTTTTCATTGGTGACCCTCATTTGTGGCGCTAGTTTTGAGGGTAATCTCTGGACCTTCTCAATAATCTGGTTTTTAACATGGCAAAAGCTGCATGAAGGTGTTGTTTATTTCACGGGAGTTCTGACGAAAGCTGCGTATGCTGCTCTTAATAGTTTTTCAAGTAAAATTTTGTGATTCCAGAGATGTATATACCATGCCAGTGACAGGGAATTTGTTTGAAAGGAACCATGTTAATACATGTCGGTATTACTCTTGTCAGCTTACCATCTGCGGCCGATGCTATAAAGCTTGTATGTGTCGGGTGTTCTTATAGAAATTATATAGAATCTGCGATCCTGATTTCTGATTTTGGTATTATTCTATGGTGAAGATTTCCTGTTATCTCCTTTCACGATCTTATTAGCTTTCAACGGTTACAGTTGAAGTTTTACAACGTCTTCAGTCCTTGGTTATTACATGTCTCATTCATTCTAACCTGTTTGCAAACTTCTGTGTGTACTCACGTCCTCGGGAAAGTGTGTACTCACATCCTCGGACATAGAAAAGACAAAAATAGCAGTCCCAATATCTTGTTTTGGCAGACACCATTTGACATAACCCTCCTGCACACTTCCTTTCCAGCAGAGAGAAACGGAGACTGACGGAGACTGACGGAGACTGTTTTCTATCCGTCAGGTACTCCCTTACTCAGTTGGGGTTTTCCTGATTATCGCTTTTCCCTCTATTCAATAATCTAAACCTGACTTACTGCCTGACCATCTTCTTCAAGTCTGGTATTATCGTACAAATAACGTCGTAGACGCTGGCTCTTTGGGGGGAATCATTTCCTCTAAGAGAAAATTCTGTTCACTCGAAAATATAAACACGAGTTCTTGTGTTGTTAGTGGGTCCTCTCCTGCTCTTGTTGACTCTGCAATATATTGACCTTGCAATATGTTGCTTCAGTAAATGTATGTCCACATACCCGCCATGTTTCCTCATCAATGTGCAGGTCTCTCGCTACCCAGTCAATCTCCCATTGATAACAATCTATAGATATTAAAAGTCTTATCCCTCGCTCCCCCTTGTTATTGTAACTGCCTTTCCCATTACCGCCAGGAAGGTTTCGTAGCATATGTCGCTATCCTCCCTAGGACTATTTTGGGGGGATTTTGTTTGACTTGCTAGAAATGACTGCTCTTGCCGATTGTTTTCACCTGCTGATTTGATCTGCTCGCTGCTCTAGTTCAATGAGGGAATGAGGGATTCTTTGACAGGTTCGTTGGACCATCAATTTCAATGTGTGACATCATTTTCAACTTGTACACTGGTGTTTGTGTCGTTTCTTAGTACCCCTTCTTACACATATACATATTTCTTACACACATTCCCAAGAAGCAACCTGTAACAAATGTCTAACTGCCAGGTACGTATTTATTACTCGGGGAAAAGGTAGCAACTGGCGAAAGAAACGCTGCTCATATGTTACTTCCTCACCCGGGAACCGAACCCTGATTTGTGGACTACGAATCATTGAGTGGTGTGTGTGTGTGTGTGTGTGTGTGTGTGTGTGTGTGTGTGTGTGTGTGTGTGTGTGTACTCACCTAGTTGTACTCACCTAGCTGTGTTTGCGGGGGTTGAGCTCTGGCTCTTTGGTCCCGCCTCTCAACCGTCAATCAACAGGTGTACAGATTCCTGAGCCTATTGGGCTCTATCATATCTACACTTGAAACTGTGTATGGAGTAAGCCTCCACCACATCATCACCTAATGCATTCCATTTGTCAACCACTCTGACACTAAAATAGTTCTTTCTAATATCTCTGCGTGCGCGTGTGTGTGTGTGTGTGTGTGTGTGTGTGTGTGTGTGTGTGTGTGTGTGTGTGTGTGTGTGTGTGTGTGCGTGTGTGTGTGTGAGGGGGCACACAGTTACCCAGCATCCTCACAGCCATTACCTCTACAATCCTTCTCATTTGGACACCCACCAAAAGAAGTTATTACTGCCATCACCAAGTTTCTTCTCATTCCTTTCATTCTGGCAACACGGAATGGAAAAATAGTCTTTTCTGCCAGATAACAAAATGAACATTTTCTAATTTCATTCATCTTTCCCTTTCAACAAACTAAACGTAATCAAAATTAGATTCCTTGAAAATGTTTGGACAAAAACTGTCTTTCCACTGGCCTTCTTCCTCTCTCTTGTTTTAACTAAATGAAAGTTAATTTATCCCAGCTTTCTCCCAGCTTTTTCCCAGCTTTCTACCAGCTTTCCCCCATCTTTCTCCTTACTTTCTTCAAGCTGTTTAATCCTCTTGACAAGGCCCCACTGAACGTGATAACCTCCTGGAGTCGTTCCGAGAGCCTTGTAGTAATATTACATTCCAACGGTCTGTAATTGAATGTTTACATCAAATCTTAAAAGTTTATCGCAGAACTTTCTTTAACGTTGACAGTTTTAATTAACTTTGTTTCCTTGTGTTATTCTTCTGAATCGCTATATGACTCACTCTTAACTGTTTCCGTCTTTGTTTCCTTGTCGGAGGACGGTGAGTGGTCGGACTCCAACAGGTAATTACTCCTAGTCTTTCATTTCATAGCTTCAATTAAGGCAAAATTGTTTTGTCAGGGTATTTCAATTGCCTATGTCTTGTTTGTCTTTAATGATTGGGCGACCCTCGTGCATGGGGAAGTTGTGGTTGGTATAGGCATTTTCTTTGGTTACTAAAATATGTATTTTCTTGTCCTTTCTCTCTCTCTCTCTCTCTCTCTCTCTCTCTCTCTCTCTCTCTCTCTCTCTCTCTCTGCTTGCGTCTCATTGCCTTCCATGTCTTCTCCCCCTCCCCATTGCACTAGTCTGTAGGACAAACTGGGGATTAGAGAGGTCTGTCTTCAAGGTACAGTGATCTGAGACACAGAGACCATGCGGACACAGTGATCTGGGAGACGGATAGCTCTTAATGATATATTATTTTAAGATGTAATTCGAGCGGGTGAATTTCTTAAAGCCTGCCAAAAGTAGATGTTCGTTACAGAAGAGATAAGTTGCTCAAACCAAACCGAAATATTATCCTGAGTGGACTGAATCGTTATACAGAGCTGGTTAAAATGCTATCCAGGAATTGCCAAATTTTGTCTATGTTTGACTGAAATATTATATCCAATTTTCGGTAATAGTGTTCATATTTTTATTCTTAAAATAAGACTTAGAAAGCATTCAGAGCTAGACAACATTGTTTTTAAATGGTTTCTAACACGAAACGGTGTAAGCAAGCAATGACTGATGACAGTCAATTACTATTTACGTTACAAATGGTCTTTAAGGTCATCTGCCTCATTGAACAACGATAAGAAAAACATGAATAGGTACCCTGATGAAACTGCTGATGAATTGCATGAAGAATGGGATGCAAGTCCATAAGTGACTATATCGTAGATTGCAACCTGTCAGTATTTTATTAATATAATAGGTAACCAACTGACAACCATTCATATGGTATAAATGTTCTCTTCCCATATATATGCTCAAATATTATACACGTGGAAAGGGATTCTAGAAGTTCCCTAATCTGGGGATTAGGTTTGACTTGTGATAACTTAGTCAAGCAAACTGTTGCTTAAAGCGGCCCGCAAAGCCCATATATCCGCTACAGTCTGGTTGATCTGTTACTTTTTGCAGGAACGTGTCGAATTATTTTTCCTTGAATACGTTCACTTTTGTTCCGGCAATATTTCTTATACATGCTGGGAGGATATTGTATTTGCCGTGGACCTCTGATGTTCGTAGAGTTTTCTGATTGTACCTACGAGTTGGTAAATAGTTTGGTCTAAGGAAGGTTAGTCGTGTTCTGTTTGCGTTGACTTAGTGAGTCTTTAAAGGTTGAATGTGTAGGAAACACCTTTTAAAAAGTCTTCGCTTCGAACATGGTCAAGTGGATTGTGAGTCAAATATTGATTGATTTAGGTGTGAATGCGTCATTACTTGATTTTTTGCGTCGTGATCCAGACGGCCCATTGTTTTGATGATGGCCGGGTTTAATAAACTGTGTAATATGCGCTTTAATCACAACCTGGTACTTGAGGATCTCTTATCAAAATTCTTAACTCACTCTAAATGTTAAACAAGTGTCAACGTTTCCCCAAAACATAAACCTACCAATGCATTTACAGTCAAATTTCAATGTGGAATTCCGATCAAAAACCAATTATAATACTTTGTAAAACTGAAAAGTAATAATTACAACAACAACAAAAATGGAGAAACATTTCCTTATTACTACATATTTTGTATGCAAACACAACGACGAGGACAAGCAAAAAGAGTTAGATTTATATAGGTAAAATATTTTAGGCAGGCTGGTTTCAAAATTTTGGATGAAAAACATCGCATATTTTGCTTATTTTTTTTTTTAGCCTCCTTTTATACAGTTCTCTACATGAAAGAGACCCCTGTCAATATTTCCCTGGGTTATTGTTAACACGCTGGCCAAATTCGGCTAAAACTGCGGAGCACCGTATTGACACGATATTCATAAAACATACTCATAAAGACTCGCGGTAGTGCAATATCCCAACAAAAATCGATATACGCAAACAAAGGTCTTTTCAAGGGTGTCGGAACGTCGGCCTTCACCTACGGTAGTGTGTCGGCAGCACCGGCCTTCACCTTCGCTAGTGTGTCGGCAGCACCGGCCTTCACCTTCGCTAGTGTGTCGGCAGCACCGGCCTTCACCTTCGTCAGTGTGTCGGCAGCACCGGCCTTCACCTTCGCCAGTGTGTCGGCAGCACCGACCTTCACCTTCGTCAGTGTGTCGGCAGCACCGGCCTTCACCTTCGTCAGTGTGTCGGCAGCACCGGCCTTCACCTTCGTCAGTGTGTCGGCAGCACCGGCCTTCACCTTCGCCA
This sequence comes from Procambarus clarkii, assembly GCF_040958095.1. Taxonomy (NCBI): domain Eukaryota; kingdom Metazoa; phylum Arthropoda; class Malacostraca; order Decapoda; family Cambaridae; genus Procambarus; species Procambarus clarkii. Next base: position 21,595,171 of record NC_091165.1, read on the forward strand.
GTGTGTCGACAGCACCGGCCTTCACCTTCGCCAGTGTGTCGACAGCACCGGCCTTCACCTTCGCCAGTGTGTCGGCAGCACCGGCCTTCACCTTCGCCAGTGTGTCGGCAGCACCGGCCTTCACCTTCGCCAGTGTGTCGGCAGCACCGGCCTTCACCTTCGCCAGTGTGTCGGCAGCACCGGCCTTCACCTTCGCCAGTGTGTCGGCAGCACCGGCCTTCACCTTCGCCAGTGTGTCGGCAGCACCGGCCTTCACCTTCGCCAGTGTGTCGGCAGCACCGGCCTTCACCTTCGCCAGTGTGTCGGCAGCACCGGCCTTCACCACCCCTAGGATATCAGCTACACACAGGTTTACCCACGCCCCGGGGGCGACTGTAGCACCCACATTGCCTAACCAATGCGCCTTAGAAGCGTCTGTATTCCCTCAGTGCTTCAGAGGCTTCAACCGTCCCACCAACCCTTAGCGTGCTTGCGACGTCGATCTTTCCCTGCTCAAATCCGTCACTTGCGTCGACTTTTCCTTCTAGGTGATACACCTAGGGTGATATAAGTAACTAGGCAAAGGCGGTTACTAAATTCTAAGACAATTATATGATCTTGGAGTGAACATCACGCCACACACAGCTTCAGAAACCCACGTCAGCAAGATAACATCAGCAGTATTTGTAAGAACTCTTTCCGTTCTCTATGTGGACTATTTAATTCCAGTTCCCATAATACGCAACAATAGCCTAGAATCCACATTTATTAAGGCCGGATATTAGTCATAAGGCTTGCACTACCAAAATGTATAATAAAAACTGATCGATAGACACAAAATGTTCGGAGTAGGAATCGCATCAGATGATATAGATTGTACTTAAGAGACTAGCATCAAAAATTGGGCCTCAGTTCAATAGACGAAACAAAAAACTACTAATTTCAAACTCTCGGAAATATGTATAAAGAGATATTTTACAGAGCTGGACCCAACTCCCAAAACTGCGGTCCGGGATCGGTCTGTTTGACTACGAGTGTTGACAAGAGATTGCATGTGTCCATTGTTTAGTTTGTGTGTTTGACAGTACCGGAAATGTATCTGGACAGTTGCATTGAGTGTGTGTGTGTGTGTGTGTGTGTGTGTGTGTGTGTGTGTGTGTGTGTGTGTGTGTGTGTGTGTGTGTGTGTGCTCACCTGTATAAACTTGCAGGGGCGAGATTCAGTTCATGGAGACTGTCTTTTGGGCTCTAGTCGCCTATTGCAATGATTCCTGACCCTCCTGCTCGTTATTCAATCTAAAACTATGGTAGGAGTTATCCTCAACTGCAAACACGCCGTTAATTTCTTCATTATTCTCTCTCTCTCTCTCTCTCTCTCTCTCTCTCTCTCTCTCTCTCTCTCTCTTGGGGAGAGAAGTTGGTTCATACAGGTCGGCGTTCATTCCCCGACCGTCCAAGTGGTTGGGCATCATTTCTTACCCCCCCCCCCACCCCGTCCCATCCCAAATTCTTATCCTGACCTCTTCTTAGTGCTAATATAGTCGAAATGGCTTCACGGTTTTCCCTGATAATTTTCCCTCCTTCTCTCTCTCTCTTCTCCCTCTCTCTCTCTCTCTCTCTCACACACACACACACACACACACACACACACACACACACACACACACACACACACACACACAAAGGGTACTGCCACTGGAACAATTGTAGAGACCCATAGCCTCTGAGAAGGGATTAAAGAGCCGGAAAAAAACTTGTCGTTTGACTAAATTCATATGCATATTTGATTCTCTTACCCCCCTTTTTGTTATTACACACCACATTGTACAAGGTTATACAATTACATAAATAATTGGTTGCAAGACTGAAAATTAAGAGGATTTAAAAAGTATGTCCTAAAGGCTGTAGATTCCATTGAACTACTCCGACTCTGGGCAGGAACCGAAGATGCAGTTGTCATTTCCCCTCTGGATAGCCACGCTGAGGCGCTGGAAAAGGAAGCTCACTGCTCTAGGGTCTCTTATTATTCTGATAAACTAGGAACCCAGATCACTGGCAAACCTTTAAGCGCACACTTCCCATGGACCATGGGTTTCAGATCCTATAGGAACAAAGTTGAACCGTTGGTCAGTTTCCCTGTACTCTTTTTGAACATGTGTCTGTGCGTAGCAGCGACTCCTGCTTGACCAACAGTGAGGGTGATGTATGTCGCTGCCAAGATGGATACATAAGTATAGTACAATGCCAATTGTGTGCCAGTTTTCGATGGGCGTAGTGTGATTCCATCCGGCCGACCAGCAAAGGCTCTCGAGTTATAGTACATTACATTGTGAACACACTACAACCTGGTAAAGGTAATCGTACCTGATTTCCTAGGTAAGGTAAACAGGGCGGAGTACAAGATCCCAGCTTTCGGTCTGCACCATCATATGGGTTTCCATTGCAGGATCAACCCCAACAGCCATCTTCTGAAGCTCACAAGCAATCCAGCTGGAATCGCCCCATTGTAGACCAAGCAGCTGCAACATGCCTAGAAGCTGCAACAACCCCAACATGATACTGCCCGACTTAAAGCTCCCCATGAAGGTGACTTCCTATTAGCAACCCCACTGTCGGCCACTGGCACGCGTCGCACACCACAGGCCCTCCTAATAATTGTGGCTCTCCGCCTCGCTGGCCCAGTCAACACCAAATACAGATGAATTTGCGGCGAGACAGTGGCCGACAGGTACGGCCGGCATGGCCTTCTCTGCCAAAGCACAGGGAGATGGTATGCAAGCGAAGTTAATGACATTATTAAGAAGAGCTTTACCGCAGCCGGTTGTCCAGCAGAGAGAGAACCTCGTTACATAATGCCCTGCAACTCTGACGAGTCTGTCGGTCGCCCAAACGGGATCATGGTGAATCGATGGAAGAATGGTAGACAGTTGATGTGGGACTACATTTGCGTTTCAACTTTAGCCAACACCTATGATGACTTCAGTGCTGCACAGGCAGGCGGTGCTTACACTCACCGGGAAGCAGCTAAGTCTCGTAAATACAGAGATATTGATCACCACTACAATTTTTTCCCCATTGCCTCAGAGACACTTGGTGCCTGGGGTAAAAGTGTTGCTAGTTTTTTGAAGGCGCTGGGTTCTATACTAATTGAAACAACTAGAGACCCTAGATCCGCCAGTTTTCTCTTTTAGCGCCTTAGTGTGGCTTTCCAGAGAGGAAATGCTCACTGCATCCATGGTTCCTGCCCGCCATCTGAGGAGCTGGAGAAATTGTACAACCTAAGACAAGTAGCCTTGTACCCTGCATGTAACCAATGTTGTAACCCTTTTTGTGTAATTTAAATTTTGTAAAATTTTAAACGAAATTAGTAATTGAAAGTTGCATTAGATGAATTTATACTAATTACAATTCATGGTAATATTTCTTAACTATCTGCAGGCTTATCACTTTGGGGGTTCCGGCGGAGCACGCCCCCATCCCGCGAGGGCTTTAAATGAAAAGTACAAGAATATAGGTAGTGGTGGGAGAAAACAATATATATATATATATATATATTAGTATATTTTGGTAGCAGTCTTTCCTGTAGACATATATTATTAAATATGACCGAAAAAGTAAGATTAATAATTCTAACACGAATTTTCTCAATCTTTCGTACATTACGCTTCACTGTTGGAGGTAAATCAAAAATCACTTCTCCAAAATTCATTTTTATTTCTAGTCTGACGCGACACGGGCGCGTTTCGTAAAACTTATTACATTTTCAAAGACTTCACAAATACACAACCGATTAGAACTTACGTATCTCTGATTTTATATCTACATTTGAGTGAGGTGGGAGGGGTGATGTGGCATTAACACAAGACAGAACAAGAGGGGATATTAATAGGTTTGTTTCTGTTCTGTCTTGTGTTGATACTTTTAATACCCTATTAATATCCCCTCTTGTTCTGTCTTGTGTTAATGCCACATCACCCCTCCCACCTCACTCAAATGTAGATATAAAATCAGGGATACGTAAGTTCTAATCAGTTGTGTATTTGTGAAGTCTTTGAAAATGTAATAAGTTTTACGAAACGCGCCCGTGTCGCGTCAGACTAGAAATAAAAATGAATTTTGGAGAAGTGATTTTTGATTTACCTCCAACAGTGAAGCGTAATGTACGAAAGATTGAGAAAATTCGTGTTAGAATTATTAATCTTACTTTTTCGGTCATATTTAATAATATATATATATATATATATATATATATATATATATATATATATATATATATATATATATATATATATATATATGATTTTGGATCATCTGTGCTTTCTAGAATTCAGCTGCTATTTACAAATATATGATTTGTGGAATATCGTAAAACAATGATTGTGATGCTTTTCAGAGAATGTTTTAAAAATAATTAAAATATTCTATTCAAATAAAGGAATTACAACTGTTGATCCATCTTTTACATGCAATCATTTTGATTTGTATGAATTGTGAAAAACTTCATGGGGGGGGGTCATAGTTAATAAAATTTGATTCACAGAGATGGGATATTCATGGATTCATATGACTTTTTATTTTGTATATTTTGTATAAAGACTGTGAATAGAATATTGAAATAAAAGAATTGTTGCTTTACCAAGATTCTCGGTCTGCAAATTTATCCGGAGCCAAATTTGATTTGTTACATATTATATAAAGATTACGCAGCACAAGATATTTTTTGATGAATAGATCACTTTCTACGGCCAAGCTTCAGATGAGTTGATGAACGATAACTTTTCCTTGTCATTTTCGTTTTGAAGTAGCAATGAGAAAGAAACACGAACCCCTCCCTAATAATAATAGATATATTAATTTTCAGTGTTTTGTAAAATTTGAATATTCCAAATGGAATGCTGAACTGTAGAACAATAAACGTACAATCTACCTATCCTCTCTTAGGCTTAAATCAGAAATTCTAGGCCTAATATAATGAATAATAGGCTTAATTTAATTTATAAAGTTAATATGCTAGGTCAAGGGAGGTATTAGTTTTGTTGTTGACTAACTCCATTATATATATATTTATATTATTCGTTTGACTAGTAGCTGCCAAAAGTTGTATTTTTGTATATCAGGTTAGAATACATAGAAGACTTAACCTTTTATCTCCTAATATTATTTTTTCATGTAACATATCCTTCTGTTTAATGTTTTTTTCCAAAATATTTCGAAATCACGGCAGATATTTTTCCTGAATCCAAAATTATTATTTTCCCGCTAGATTCTTCCAATCTTTTCAACTTTTTCAGTTTCACATTGCATGAGTCCGTCAAATTGTCTTATCTTATATATTATTTTCCCAATTTTTCATTTAAGGGCTGAAAAGAAATATTTTAATTTTTATTTCCATTGTAACATTATCTTCATTACACTTCCCTTTCTCCTTGGTCTCATGTTTCTCAAATTATTAATTTCTTTAATTCTTGCTCTTCAAATCTACAAATTTTCCATAGTATATATCTAATTATTGTTTCTTTTAAGCCTTTCTTGTTTTTGTTATTTCTTTTGGTTGGTTTAATTTTTCTTCTGAATATATATAATTTATTTAAATCTGCTTATTTCTCTCTCTCATCACTTATCTTGCTCTTCTTTGTTCCTATACCGCTTCTTTCTCCGCTCTTGCTTATTCCTACCTCGTTCACCTTGCGGGAGAATCATCTCATCCCGGGAGTGGAGAGTGGAGAGATTGTGGCACCATATTAATATGGTCTAGCAGCAGCTCGCTCAAGATGCGGCAGCAGAGAGAGAGAGAGAGAGAGAGAGAGAGAGAGAGAGAGAGAGAGAGAGAGAGAGAATTCCATGGCGTAATGTCGCAGCAAAATCCCCGCAGCAGGATGGAAGCAATTTCAGCAATGTTCCCTTTCACCTGATGCCTCTCTTTACCCAGCTCTTCACGTATCTAGATTGGGAAGTTAGACATCTGTCGTCAGCAGCATCCTTGGAGAGTGAAAAAAAATGAAATTTTTTTACCTTCCAGATTGAGCGGGTAATCTCCTTGTTGAAAATAAAGATACTTTTACTGCAGTATCTACTAGTACTTTAATTTAAATTTTATTTTTGTTACTACAAATCTTAAGTGAACATTAAGGACCGGGATATCCAAGGAGAAAACTTTCTAAATCTTTCATGTGCATTATCATCTACAGACACTACTGCAACTTCTACACTGAAGGTTAATACAACCACTGCTATAACTTGTGCAGTTGTTGGTAGACAACGCACAAGTTGTCAAGAACGCACTTCTCAGCCTACTACGCAAGGCCCGATTTGCCTAATAAGCCAAATTTTCATGAATTAATTGTTTTTCGACTACCTAACCTAACTTTTTCGGCTACCTAACCTAACCTAACCTATAAAGATAGGTTAGGTTAGGTTAGGTAGGGTTGGTTAGGTTTGGTCATATATCTACGTTAATTTTAACTCCAATAAAACAAATTTGACCTCATACATAATAAAATGGGTAGCTCTATCATTTCATAAGAAAAAAATTTGAGAAAATATATTAATTCAGGAAAACTTGGCTTATTAGGCAAATCGGGCCTTGCATAATAGGCTGAGAAGTGCGTTGTGGCTACTAGGTACGACATATATATATATATATATATATATATATATATATATATATATATATATATATTGTGACGATAATCTCCTTCAAGAGAGATTGAGCCTGCTCTTCCCTCCTAAGTACGTCCCTATACAACTATGGAAGAAATATCCAACAAATACAACACCAAGGTTTGCCAGAGAGCAAACGTATTCAGCACCGGGAACACCTGCTCCACCTCCACCACTCCAACCACCAAACTACCTGTCCATCGCCTGCTCATCGCTGATTGGCTGGTGCCCTGTCGTACCTGCTCCCTCCACCCGCCACACTAGTTGATGTCTGGGGCCACCACGACCTACAGCCCTCAGAATATCCCGTGCTTTCCACAAGTTAACACGTCTCATTTGTAGACTAAGCCCTGGCTTATGTGTACTAAGAGAGGTGGCAGCTTAAAGTCAATATTCCTGCAACCATATATCTCCTTGTATATTACTCACCTGTCTTAACGTAACTTTTTATTTTGCCAGTGATTATTCTTATTATTTTGTTTGATTGACTTATGTTACACTTATGTCCATTTTTATTCATGTTTTGCTTTTCTAACGTAATTAAAATTTCATTGTTAAATTTACTTGTGTTTTGTGTGTCTTCCCATTACCTTACCACAGATGAAAGTTCCATATTTTCTCTTTTTGTTTCCTTATGTGACGAGGCCATACCCCTAGCTTTTGAAACAGCCGAACACCAACGCGTTACCGTCACAATATATATGTATATATATATATGTGTATATATATATATATATATATATATATGTCGTACCTAGTAGCCAGAACTCACTTCTCAGCCTACTATTCAAGGCCCGATTTGCCTAATAAGCCAAGTTTTCCTGAATTAATATATTTACTATATTTTTTTTCTGATGAAATGATAAAGCAACCCTTTTCTCTATGTATGAGGTCAATTTTTTTTTATTGGAGTTAAAATTAACGTAGATATATGACCGAACCTAACCAACCCTACCTAACCTAACCTAACCTATATTTATAGGTAAGGTTAGGTTAGGTAGCCAAAAAAAGCTAGGTTAGGTTAGGTTAGGTAGGTTAGGTAGACGAAAAAACATTAATTCATGAAAACTTGGCTTATTAGGCAAATCGGGCCTTGAATAGTAGGCTGAGAAGTGCGTTCTGGCTATTAGGTACGACATATATATATATATATATATTCTTTAACCTTAGCAGATAGATTGGGAGATCCAAGTAATGGGTAGCAGGATAACGGAGAATAATGCTATTGGAACGAAAGATGTGGGCTTAGTGTCGGCGACCATCACACGAGGTCGCCAAATACCCAATACAAACATTTGGCCTGCTGACGGAATCAGAATACAGGGCAGAGGAATGGAGCGTGAGAATCGAGTTATATTATTGTTTATATGCACCATTTTATGTGAATATTGTTATACAGTCACACACATATACACGTCACGAATATATATATTTTGTTTGCTAAAGCAAAATGAAAACCATTTTGCTTTAGCAAAAGCATCTCTTAATGGAATTTCCAACATTACAACGTGTTATTTTTTTGAAACGTAATTCCATATCTCCTTCACCACGTCATTCGCCGTCCTGGAAAATAACACCTCGTAAGTGTTCGAATCACGTGTCACACAAACGTCAAACTCGCCTTCAGTTTTGAATTTTACTTTAAAGAATGCCTTCCGGATCTTATCCTTCGTCTTCACAATAGGCAGAGGAAGTGAAACAATAGTTAAAATGATATCAAAAAATTGCATTTTCTCTTGGCGTGACTTCAGTGGAAAAAAATGCAAATTTTCTGGGATTGGTCGACATTGTCATCCCTAAAAGAAAAAATTTGTTTGTTCAGTTCTGTAATTTACACTCATTACCTTTCGTATAATCCTCGGCCATGTATAACGGTGAATATGAGCAGCATCCTCACTTTCCCGTGTGTCAGTGAATATGAGCAGCACCCCCTCATTGTCCTCGTGGCAGTCAATATGAGTGGTAATCATATTTCCAACCATGGCATAGAGTATGAATACCATCCTCACCATCCTGTGTGACAGTGAAGATTAACGCCATCTTCACTGTCACACAGTGAATATGACAGTATATAGACAATATCCTCACTGTAACTGATGGTAGTAGTTGAATATAAATTTTGTTTTATATACAAGCACTGAACATATCAAGATATTACAAAATATATTTTATAATATATTGGTATGTTCAGACATCAACAACAGCGGCCTGCAACGCCAGTCAGAGGTCGCAATACAGTCGTAGCAATGACCTCACGAGCCAATACTGTGCCGGTGATGTCAATAGCAGGAAATTAATCCTGTCTCAGTTAATGAACACGAATTTTTGCTCTTTTTTTCCTGTGTAGCAATTCCTCTCTCTCTCTCTCTCTCTCTCTCTCTCTCTCTCTTTTTGTTGTCGTTTCTTCGTATATTTCTTTTGCGTTTTATGTTACTCTTTCTTCCTCTGAATATTCCCATGAGTAGACCAAACGGTTAGTTTGGTTGATATAGATGAGCTGTTCTGTTGTACCGTCTGTTCTGTTGTTTACTTCCAGGTACCCATTTACTGTTAGGTGAAGAGGCCATCAGGGTGAAATAAACTCTGCCCATTTGTTTTCGCCATCGACAAGGATCGATTCCCGGTCCCTAGGATTACGAATCCAGAGTACTGTCCTCTCAGCAACCAGGCCCTTCCCCCCCCCCTCTCTCCCCACACACACTGTGTGTGTATATAAAATAATTTTTCACGTGTATTGTTACATAAATTTTGCCCAAATGGAGTTGCACAAAAATTCTCCACACTTAGTGCTGCATCGTGCAAAGTATTTATTAACAATGAGAACGCAATTCGAACCCCATCTCCAGTGTATAATAAGACGAGTGGTCTTTGTTAAACACAAAGGGCGAACTTGTTACGCGGTGTTGTGAATGGCCACCAAACTTATGTATTGTACTAAACTTATAACAAATATTCTCTTACACTGGCCCCGTCTTCCTCACTGCTGCTTTGATTACATTATATATATATATATATATATATATATATATATATATATATATATATATATATATATATATATTTATTTTGTGAGGGTACCACCTCTGGTGCCAATGTGGGGACCCATAGCCTTGGAGAAGAAAATAAAAAGTATTCAGAGGAGACCTTGTGGTTTCTCACTGAACACTAATATTATCCTCTCCTACCACCCCCATTCTTTTGTATGTACACATATATATTTACTTTATTTGAACTTTGTTACAAAAAAGGAGTTACATATGGGTTACAAAGATATATATATTATATATATATATATATATATATATATATATATATATATATATATATATATATATATATATATATATACTTTTTGTTTAAATCTGAAAGGGGTACCACCTCTGGTACAAGTGTAGGGTCCCATAGCCTCGGAGAAGAAAATAAAGATTATTCCGAGAAGATCTTGTGGATCCTCATTGAACACTTTGATATATTCTTCTCCTACCACCTAGGAGATAGGTAAATCCACACACCCAGGTACACACACACGGAGGGAGAAGCAGACAAATTGACTGAGAAATACAAGCAGAGACCCACAACAAGGCCTTGAAGTCTCTCTCTCGTTTACGAAGATCAGAGCACAGCATATAGTGTTCGAAGCTTCGAGACGGGTCAGTCTCACACAGAGGACCACTCGCTCACTCTCTACTCAAATGTAGTCTTCAGGAGAATGTTTTGGCTGTGGTCGAGGTCCTTGTGATCACATTACTATGCACGGCAAGGCGGCCATCTGCATGCTGATGCCGCCTTCCTCCAGGCAAGGGATTATTCTCCTCAGTACTTGCACATTTTTTTCCCTTAAAATTAGCAAAGCAAAGCTAAGCAAGCCATAGTTGGCAAGACCGCTTTCGCTGTGCTTCTACATACTGCATGTATATATTATATATATATATATATATATATATATATATATATATATATATATATATATATATAATGTCGTACCTAGTAGCCAGAACGCACTTCTCAGCCTACTATGCAAGGCCCGATTTGCCTAATAAGCCTAGTTTTCATGAATTAATTGTTTTTCGACTACCTAACCTACCTAACCTAACCTAACCTAACTTTTTCGGCTACCTAACCTAACCTAACCTATAAAGATAGGTTAGGTTAGGTTAGGTAGGGTTGGTTAGGTTCGGTCATATATCTACGTTAATTTTAACTCAAATGAAAAAAAATGACCTCATACATAATGAAATGGGTAGCTTTATCATTTCATAAGAAAAAAATTAGAGAAAATCTATTAATTCAGGAAAACTTGGTTTATTAGGCAAATCGGGCCTTGCATAGTAGGCTGAGAAGTGAGTTCTGGCTACTAGGTACGACATATATATATATATATATATATATATATATATATATATATATATGTCGTACCTAGTAGCCAGAACTCACTTTTCAGCCTACTATTCAAGGCCCGATTTGCCTAATAAGCCAAGTTTTCCTGAATTAATATATTTACTATAATTTTTTTCTTAAGAAATGATAAAGCAACCATTTTCTCTATGTATGAGGTCAATTTTTTTTTATTGGAGTTAAAATTAACGTAGATATATGACCGAACCTAACCAACCCTACCTAACCTAACCTAACCTATATTTATAGGTAAGGTTAGGTTAGGTAGCCAAAAAAAGCTAGGTTAGGTTAGGTTAGGTAGGTTAGGTAGACGAAAAAACATTAATTCATGAAAACTTGGCTTATTAGGCAAATCGGGCCTTGAATAGTAGGCTGAGAAGTGCGTTCTGGCTATTAGGTACGACATATATATATATATATATATATATATATATATATATATATATATATATATATATATATATATATATATATTTATATATATATATATATATATAATGTTGTTGAATATGACCGTAAGGGTAAGATTAACAATTTTAACACGAATCTTCTCAATATTTCTTACGTTTTTCTTCACTGTCGAGGGTAATTGAAAAATTAACTCTCCAAAATTCATTCTTAACATTATTATTTTTGGTCTGACGCCTGAACGCGTTTCGTAAGCTTCTTACATTTTCAAAGACAAGTTTACAGATAACATTCATCATACTTATACTTGTTTTGGATGAGGTGATATGGACATTACTGATTGTAGTAATTGAAAACAATAAGTACAAAAGCAAAAACAAAATAAAGGCTAACCTTCCCATGAAAAACTTCCTAGACACCAAGCAGAACGCCTTGAAGGAAACCAACGTCGTCTATGCCTTCACATACCCACTTGGGGACTGTAAGCCCCAAAGAACACAGTATATAGGCAAGACAACAACGTCTCTTTCCAGGCGATTAACAATGCATAAACAACAGGGCTCCATCAAGGAACATATATTCTCTTCTCACAACCAGGCCATCACCAGAGAAATCTTAACAAACAACACAGAAATCATCGATAGATACAGCGATAGCAGGCGGCTTGACATCTGCGAGGCACTACACATCAAAAAGTCTACACCAGCACTCAACAGTCAATTAATGCATAACTATATTCTACCCACTTCAAGAACCCCGAACTAGTATGGAAGCAGCAAGAGGATGTATGGGCTAATAGGCCTTCTGCAGTTACTTCCAATCTTATGATCTCATACCCATTGTTTCGTGTTCTGCTTTCTGTTTCACCTCACCCAAAACTTTTGTGCCATATCACCTCACCCAAAATGAGTATAAGTATGAATGTATTTTGTATGTAAACTAAGTCTTTGTAAATGTAATAAGGAATAGCGAAACGCGTTCAGGCGTCAGAACAGGAATAAAAAGAAGGAATTTTGGAGAGTTACTTTATCAATTACCCTCGACAGTGAAGAAAAACGTAAGAAATATTGAAAAGATTCGTGTTAAAATTGTTAATCTTACCCTTTCGGTCATATTCAACAACATATATATATATATATATATATATATATATATATATATATATATATATATATATATATATATATATATATATATATATATATATATGTCGTACCTAGTAGCCAGAACTCACTTCTCAGCCTACTATGCAAGGCCCGATTTGCCTAATAAGCCAAGTTTTCATGAATTAATGTTTTTTCGTCTACCTAACCTACCTAACCTAACCTAACCTAGCTTTTTTTGGCTACCTAACCTAACCTTACCTATATATATAGGTTAGGTTAGGTTAGGTAGGGTTGGTTAGGTTCGGTCATATATTTACGTTAATTTTAACTCCAATAAAAAAAATTGACCTCATACATAGTGAAAAGGGTAGCTTTATCATTTCATAAGAAAAAAATTATAGTAAATATATTAATTCATGAAAACTTGGCTTATTAGGCAAATCGGGCCTTGAATAGTAGGCTGAGAAGTGAGTTCTGGCTACTAGGTACGACATATATATATATATATATATATATATATATATATATATATATATATATATATGCAATTGACGATCACGAAACACTGATCATTTGTATGCGGAAAATCCACAAAGAAATTGGAAAGGAAGATGAACGTTTCGGCCGTTTTACAGCCGTTATCAACCAGTCTCGTGTTGACTGGTTAACGTATATATTATATATATATATATATATATATATATATATATATATATATATATATATATATATATATATATATATATATATATATATATATATATATAATATTAATGTTGCGAACGCATAAGCTCAGCATTTACGTGGCAGCAGTACGGGGAAGAAAAGTTTCAGCTGCGAGAAGGAGAACCCCATTGATCTGTTTTTGCAGTTAAAGGAGCGACCATTGAAACACTGTCTAACAAGCCTCTTGCCCTAAACCCTCGTTGATTGGCTGCCGGTCCCCTCTGTTGATGATAGATCCAACACTCTATACCTGCAACACCGGCGCTACAAATCCCTTCTAATGAAGAGCTCTTGCCTGGGGGATGTTCCACGAGTGTGTGTGGGCCACAGTTTAATTTCACACAGATGAAAGACTTTGCATATGAACCAAGCGAATAATTGTGTTTCTTATGAAATCAATTCCCTTCTCCCTCGTTTACGAATTTCTTCTATACTTGACTCTTTACAAATTATAAATTATACAGGGCATTGCTATGAAAACATATATCTTCTATAATAATTTTTTTTTACATAATTCTTTACAAATTAAGATTTGTAATTTGTTCTCAGTTTGAAGGGTAATAATCTATTTCAAAATAATTTGCATTTATGTCCATCTAGATGAGAACCCTGTAAATAGGAAGAGTAACAAGAATTAAGCAATGATTGAGTGGGAAATAAAACATCGAAAAGAGAATAGCAAGCCGGGGCAATAATGCCAATGAAAGAAATATCCCACAAGGATCGGGTTAAAATTATTTGGATAAATTAATAAAATCACAAAGAAAAACACAAGTATAAGAATGAGGCAGAGCAGTCAACCATTGGGTCAGATTATTGAGGTAATAATACTGACAATTAAAATTGACAAGTGATGTGAGGAAGAAAATACTGCAGTCTCTGAAATGTTCAGAAAACCCAGAGTTCATGAGAAAAAAAATGGAATGCAACATGGGAGGAAAAATGGGGCAACATGGCATAACGAGAGGAACATGAGACGAGGAGGAAGTTGGAAATTAAATAGGAATAAATGAGAAATAAGTAAATATTAGAATACAGGGCTCGTGGTTAGCAAATGGTTAGCAAAATAGCATAACTCATCTCATAACCCTGAGATGAGTTATGGAGGTGATTCTTCGCTAACAATTTCCTAACCAAGTTCTCAAGAAAACTACAAAAGAGACGAGATATATTTAAATACTAAAACACCCATGGTCAGGAGCCGGAACCCAAGAACTAGCTCCCCTGTCCCCGGTAGACACCGATACATTAGTACACACACCTATAATCCACCCTCGCCAACCACTATTCAGTGTAAACCCCAAAAATATTCTCCACCAGAACCTTCCTCATAGCTGATAATTCATAAGCATTTTGGCTTATTATATTGCACTTAGCGCGCCCCAGAGACACCAAATCTCGGCCGGGGAGGGCCCTAATGTGCTCCCCTGTGTGTACTCTGCGATGTTTAGCACTTTGCGGGAATAACGAAGTGGGAGTCGCTATGCCTGCGGGACCCGCACGAGTACAAAGTCGAGAAATTTAAGCTCCTGGGTTTTCGATAAGCTAAAGTGGAATGACTGCATTTTGCCTTTTAAGCGTAGAAGTAAATGCTTATTATTCGATAGATTGTTTAATTAACATTAATTATCTATATAAAAGGGAATGTCAATTTGTCTGTCCATGGCCGGAGGTTAGACGCTTAGGGCAAGCCTCTCCTAACTTTGCAGGGGGACTAGTGGACGGTAAGGGACTGTTATAAATTAGTCTTGGACGGCCCAATAGTACCTCTTTAAGCAAAGTTGGCTTCTAAACTTCTAAAGCTAGGGCGCAAAGCCAGGGTAGGGTGATTCGGGGGAGAAGCTGTTACCCAGGCAGCAGGTCCCCCCCTTTCCACGGCGCTGAAAGTCTCCAATGGAAAGGCACACGCCAATACGATTGGTTCCAGCGCCGTCGCAGGAACTGTTAGTTCCGGGGTTGACCTCGAAGGTGGTGAAGAAGGGCACAAGTATAAGAATGAGGCAGAGCAGTCAACCACTAGGTCAGATTATTGAAGTAATAATACCCTAATACGCTCTAGCAACTGTATTTCCATTTCTGATACACAGAAATCACAATAGCGTAATACATCATATTTACAAATTCTGCGGGATCCGTGTGCGGGCAGTAGCACCCCCGATTGCAATTCCTTTGACGATGTCGTGGCGCAATCGATTAAGGCGCGTCTGGGATCATTCCGGACGAAGGTTCGAACCCTCATTACGTCCTTTGTAGATTTGTTCTTTATCTTACGAAGACTTTATTTTAACGATTATCTTTATTTCTACGAATGTTGAGTCGATTAATTTCAATATTTGAAGTAATAACTAGTAATGTTTTTATGCTTTCTGTAATATAACAAATATCCACAGAGTAAAGAGGATTTAAGCTCTACAGTGCAGACAGACATTTACAAAGCAAACTACACTCTAAACTCTCTGCAGTAGCACAGACATCCACAAAAAAATGATAATTTAATTTCAGCTTTACACGTGTGTATACGGATAAAAAGAACTAGATAATTAAACCGAATAATGACAAATGTCTCACGGCCAAAGGACGAGTAAAACTGAGAAAGTTTTTTTAGAACAGAAAACTTTAAACTTTTAAGTATATAACGGAGACAAGTACAAAGGTAAGTAACATATTCCAGGGACCAGATTCACGAAAGCACTTACGCAAGCACTTACGAACCTGTACATCTTTTCTCAATCTTTGGCGGCTTTGTTTACAATTATTAAACAGTTAATGAGCTCCGAAGCACCAGGAGGCTGTTTATAACAATAACAACAGTTGATTGGGAAGTTTTCATGCTTGTAAACTGTTTAATAAATGTAACTAAAGCCGTCAAAGATTGAGGAAAGATGTACACGTTCGTAAGTGCTTGCGTAAGTGCTTTCGTGAATCTGGCCCCAGAACATTATTTTAAACATTAATGGACCAAAGTTCGCGCAGCGCTAAAACCCATATTATAAATTACAAACCCATTACAAAAATTATAGAAAAACGCAAACTGCACAGTATTAAAACTAGCACAAACGTAGCACTTCAACTTATTACTAAAAATTAATAACGTGAGTTAGAGAAAATAAGAAATATTGACCAATAAACGTCAGAAAATAAGGGGCTATAGACAAAAAGTTCCCCGAAATATACATACTGCGAAGTTGAAATGTGTGTTCCTAACAAGGACAGAAAATAGACGCAAAATTTCTAAAGGGAGCATTATACAAGGCCCACGAGAGTTGGTCATGACTTAAGGAACAAAACAACTTAAGATTTAAAAGTTTTTTCAGAGGAAGAGTTTAGGAACAGAAATAAGAAATTGCTAGACCAAAATCTACTTTTATGTGAATTGCATCAAGAATTTGTAATCTTACATCTTGGGTTTTGTCTATTATACAAGTGTTTTTATTCAACATTTCTCTTGTTACGGTGATGTCATGGGCTTGTCTCATGTGATTTCTGGGGGCACCGGATTGATGATGACAGGTCAAACGCCTCGTCAGCTTGATCGACGTCATACCTACGTACTTAGATTGAAGGTTACATTCTTCATGGGGGCAGGTGTACATGTACACAACGTTTGACTGCTGTAAACGGTTCTCCGTCGGCTTCGGGCTGTTTTTGATAAGGAGGTCGGTAGGCATCTTTGTTTTGTAGAATATGATCAGGTCTATGTTTTGGTTCTGAGTAAGGCTTTTTACTCCTTTACGGATTATTTCTTTCATTACTCTGTCTTCTTTTTTATGTTCACTGTGCGCGGTTGATTTGTAATATAATTTTATTGGAGGTATTGTGGTTTCTGTTCTTGGTTCAGGATTGTACCATCGGTCCAAGTGTCTTCTTATAGCAGCGTTTATTTCCGTGTTGCTATGCCCATTGTTCACCAATGCCTGAGTTATTCTTTCAAACTCTCTACTCACGTTGTTTCATTCGGAGCAGTTGGTAAGCATTGAAGTTTCTTACAAGTCCATAACGTAAATGGATTTGGGTCCATAACAAGTTGAAGCATTTCTCCCCACTTCTCACAGTTTCAAAGATAAATTTTTACGTACTCCGTTTCATGCTTATATTTGTTTCGGGGTGAGGTGACAGGAAACAAATCAATGGGAAGACAGAACACAAAACAATGGGTATATAACCATGGGTATACATTTTATCTGCTTTCTTCTGGGTTGGTTCGGGGTCATGAAGTGGGTTGAATGTAACTATGTGTTAATTGGCTGTTGATTGCTGGTTTTGACTTTTTGATGTGTAGTGCCTCGGTGATGTCGAGCCTCCTGTTATCGTCGTATCTGTTGATAATTTCTGTGTTGCTTGTTAAGATTTCTCTGGTGATGGTCTGGTTGTGTGAAGAGATTAAATGCTCCTTGATGGAGCCATGTTGCTTGTGCATTGTTAATCGCCTAGAAAGAGACGTTGTTGTCTTGCCTATATACTACGATCTTTGGGACTGACAGTCCCGAAGTGACAATGATGGTAGACGACGATGGTTTCTTTCAAGGCGTTCTGTTTGGTGACTGGAGAGTTCTTCGACGTTGAGGTGATTCAATGAAATATCTATGCCCAAACTTTCCACCAAGTGCTCTCGGGTCGTTGGGGATATAGCCTCGGCTACCAATAACTTTTGTACAGTCACGGTGGTCGAATGGTTAAAGTACCAGATACGCCAAGGTGCATAGTGCTCCTGGCTGTCTGGGTTCGAATCCTTCTGGGGTGTGGAGTTTTCAGTTGCATATTAGCTTGGGAACCATTCTAGCTTGTTCACATATATTATATATATATATATATATATATATATAATATATATGTCGTACCTAGTAGCCAGAACGCACTTCTCAGCCTACTATGCAAGGCCCGATTTGCCTAATAAGCCAAGTTTTCATGAATTAATTGTTTTTCGACTACCTAACCTACCTAACCTAACCTAACCTACCTTTTTCGGCTACCTAACCGAACCTAACCTATAAAGATAGGTTAGGTTAGGTTAGGTAGGGTTGGTTAGGTTCGGTCATATATCTACGTTAATTTTAACTCCAATAAAAAAAATTGACCTCATACATAATGAAATGGGTTGATTTATCATTTCATAAGAAAAAAATTAGAGAAAATATATTAATTCAGGAAAACTTGGCTTATTAGGCAAATCGGGCCTTGAATAGTAGGCCAAAAAGTGAGTTCTGGCTACTAGGTACGACATATATATATATATATATATATATATATATATATATATATATATATATATATATATATATATATATATATAACAAAAGTTTTGATACATTCCAAGTTCTTTGGAAATCACGTGGAACTTGAGGAACAGAACGTAAGAAAGACAGAACAAGTTGGAATCTCTTAGATCACTTTAATCACAAAATTAGTATATTAGCACACTCAAGCAGTAAGAAAACTTGCGTAAGAGAATAAGAGAACAAGAGAATTTGTAAGAGAAGGTCAAGCAGTAACCTTGCGAATTTAAACGTTTAGTTCATAGTTAAGAATTTTTCTTTCCAAAGTCACTACTCTCAATCTGATTTGCATAAATAAAATTACTTATGTATCGCGTTTAAAATATTATATAAAATAAAAATTCTATGTAATAGGTTATAAATCACGTAGAAAATAAAATTCCAGAAGAAAGTGAGGAAAAACCTACCAAAAAAAAAAATCTTGACTTTTATAGTGTTAGAAGACATTGAGGAAAACGTCCTCCCATTTGTGAGATTAAATCTTTAGATGCAACTCGGGAACGCTGAGCACCTGTTGTTGACTCGTATGACCGTCCAGAAGGATCCTGCGGCAGATTTCTCCCGGGTGAGATGAGTGACTCGGAGTGCTTTAATCTTACTTAGTATTCGAGAGTGGATGCGGCATGACTCTCTGGGTACTGCGAGCCTTGAGGGTTTTTGGAGAACGGTAGTTCAAGGCTCGTCCTTACTGGTTCTTAGTGTTTGCGTAGATGAGCAGAAGGACGAGTTCTTGCCTTTTTTATAGTGGCTAGAAATGGGGGAAATCGGTTCTTAGTGTCTTTGTCTGTAAGGGGAGATGGAAGTTCAATTTCCTGGTGTTATATAGGGTATTTAAGTCTGATTATTTTTGCAGGAGTTGTGGAAACACACTTATATTATTTTGAGAAAGGAGATGGGAATTCAGTAGCTGAGAGTGCAGTGTGAGATGGGAATTATTTTATTGGTGTTACAGTATGAGATGGAAATTCACTTCGAGTATTTGTGGTAGAAAACATTCATTATATAAATGCGTTTGTGGCGCGAGAAATGTCTAATATTCTCGTTTGTTGTGGTTGAATATAAAAAATTAAGTATTATTGCTTTAATGCTTTGTAAAGGAGAAATGATTGAGGTGTTTGCATTAATGACATAGCTTAACAACAGACAGAGATATAAACTTGTTTGTAAAATACCTGTAAGTTTGAACACTAAACAATGGGTTCCAATTTTATCAATGTAGATTTAGAAAATAAAAATTTAAGCAATGGTTCGGAAAAAAGGGGATTTGCAGATCTGTGCAAAAAGCTTACCAAGTAGCTTTATACAAGCAAACTCGCATGGAAAGTTTTACACACTGGCCGCATGGGTAGAAAGTAGTTGAGTAGTTGAAAGTAGAATGTAGTTGTATATACTAAGGTTGTATATACTAAGCTGCCTCGCGTTCGAACATTTACTATGTTCATACAACTAAATTCCTCATTGTCGAAGAACTAAGCACATTTCTTGAGGTTACCTTGAGGTGCTTCCGGGGCTTAGCGTCCCCGCGGCCCGGTCGTCGACCAGGCCTCCTGGTTGCCGGACTGATCAACCAGGCTGTTGGACGCGGCTGCTCGCAGCCTGACGTATGAGTCACAGCCTGGTTGATCAGGTATCCTTTGGAGGATACCAAGGTTGTATCTGTGTATCAATGTAGGTTGGTGGAGATCACTTCCAAATTGTAGGGAGAAGGGATTACCTTCCACTTCCGTTGGCGGAAGGAGAGTGAGATTATGTCACGCAAGCTTTCGGTAGTGACACAAATTAATTACACACACACATGGTTGTTTATATCTGGAGGCACAAATTAATTGTCGCGCGCTCGTGATGGACGAAAAACGCAAGCGAAAAAAAAATTTATGCTTTATTACAAATGTTTTAACAGTATCACTCAAAATTGTCCTATACAAACATTCCTGGGATTGTTACTCGTTTAATGTTTCACTCTCTCTCTCTAGTTTTTTTAAATAAGACTAAGGTTCATAAGGGCTGTCAAATGACGTACCTAGTGAAACTGCAAGCAAGAGCTGTTATACTACCTCAGCTCATTTGAAGCCTGCTCCAAAGAAACTCATATAATTCATGAGAAAGTATTTTGAAACATAGGGAGCTATCATAAAGGAACTATCATATAAGGAACCTGGTGAAACTGCAAGCAAAAGCTGTAATCCTATCTCATCTCAGTGGGAACCTATACTCCTAGAGGCCAATTTATTTCACGTGTCTGTTATATTATCAGTAGAATAGCTTTTATTCATTAACAACATTAGGTAACAGTCATATAAGGAACAGGATGAGCCTATGGCCAACTGTGAGCCAGAGCCTTCATATGATCAGTTGATATGATCTCCCGTGTATCAACCTGTTGAGCGAACAAGTTCCAGATGCGAGTCAGCCTAGGAATGAATGATCGCTGATGGGGTGATGTTATTGAGAATGGCACTACCAGCATAAGGCTGTTGAAGGTTGAGAGCCCAGTGCTACGAGTGGCAACTACTGGTAGTCCACGGAGTTGGGCCCAGTGCAGAACTTTGAGGATGTTGACCTTGTACATAACAGTAAGACCACCAACGTCACAACGGTGTTGCAGGCTCTGATGTTCAGACCGTTCCCACCAGACTTAGTCAAGACTAGAGATGAGCCTTCTTGCCCGTCTCTCCACTTTGTCTAACAGTCTGATGAATGATGATCTCTCTCTCTCTCTCTCTCTCTCTCTCTTACTCTTTCCTTCTCACTGCCTCTATCGATTTTTACATGAGCGTCTCCAGTTGAGGATCTTCTAGCTAAATCTCAGAGGAGGTAATATGTAGACCATCACAGAAGCACTTCAAACGTTTAGCCTTTTTCGAGCGAGTCCCCAGTTTTTCCCACGAATGAGGTGCCTCCCAGTTGCTGGAATCATGCTATAATGGAAACTCTAGAGGTAAGGAGACAGGGAGAGAGAGAGAGAGAGAGAGAGAGAGAGAGAGAGAGAGAGAGAGAGAGAGAGAGAGAGAGAGAGAGAGAGAGAGAGAGAGAGAGACCAAGACACCAGGAATATAAATATGTTCTAGTATCAGACTTAAGTATCGGATACATTAAGACAAAAAATAGGCTTCCTCCAATCAATTAAGACGATTTATATTTTCTCTTAGTTTCATATATTATTTGTAACTAAGGATCTTATATCTGCTAGGATAGGCTAGGAGTTATAGTTTGCAGCCTCTTCTATTACAGCTAAACCACACATTTGCTGTATTTCCTTACCCAGTTAATTAAGAGTTAAAGGAACCCGTTTTGTGTATACACTGGGAACTATATCTCTCGGAGTCTACAGACTTTCAGTAACTGATTTAACAGGAACTTAATTGAGCTGCCTGGTGGCTCGTTAAATACAGAGGTGTATAAAGCAGTTGAATATCTGCTCGCTAAGTACAGGAATATACATCACTTTAATATCGCCTCGTTAAAAAACAGAGGTTTATATAGCTGCTTAGTCTATCCTCATTTCAGAGAAAATGGAGCAATGCAGAAACGGTGTAATTTGTTTAATTTAATTAAATGAACAAATGCATAAGTGCTCCCTCTGGCTTAACTAATTTGAGGTAAATTGCATCCTTCAACTAACAGAACATCTAAATAGATGTTCTCTCTCTCTCTCGCCCTCTCTCTCTCTCTCTCTCTTTCTCTCTCTCTTTCTCACACTCAAACTCTCTCGTCCATTCTCTCAGTAAAGCTGTTATGAACTTTGTTTTCATTCAGTTACTCGCTTAACTTGAAGCAAGAGGAATGGGTATCGTAATATATTTAATGAAAAGACACACGTTACTCCTTGTTTAACGACAAGAGGAACCACGGATTCTCCTCGTTTAAATTGTCCTCCTCCTCTCGTAATCATGGATTTCGAAAGGCTAATTTACTTTTTTACTCTTTTTCTGTGACGAATACTGTCTTCATCAGTTCTCTCTCTTAATGAAAGCTCTACTTCTGCTCTCTCTCTCTCTCTCCCCTATCTCGTCTAGCGAGGAGCTCTCACCTCACCTTGACTTTTATCTAGCGCGCTACGATCATTTCAGAATTGGGAGGGCATCCTAAGTCAGGTATTGTGGGTCCTTTTCAGTGATCTAGAGCGGGAGTTACATGCTTCTAAAGCGATATTTACGGCGGGAAAGGGGCAAAACATGGAAGGGAAGGGAAGGGATGGGGTGTATAATAGTATGTGGGTAGCCTTACACATCATTGGAGATATCGGAAGAAGCATAGGTACGCCAAAATAGTTTATATTACATTTTGGAGGATAATACGTTTTCAAGGACGGTGCTGAATACACTCGAAGTGGTGGTGGGGGGGGGGGGGAGAGGAAGGGTTTGATGCGCTTTTGTTTCGTGCGCTTGGTAATCAAAATTTTTCGTTTTTGATGATTCGTCACACAATGCTTCCGAGGGTGTGTTTATTTTTCTTCGTCGTATATAAGTTTTTTCCTGTTTTCATTATCGGTCTTCCAGTAAAGCGGTCATTTTTATTTCCATCTCCCTGCTTCATACCATGTTTTCCTAATATTCTTTTCCGTCTTTAAGAACACTCTCTAGTAAGGCTGACAGTCCGGTCCCTCTACTTACATCTACTCAGTTTCATCCAATTTCTCTACTCGCTTTCCAATACAATGTGTCTATTCCCCCATCTACCTCAAGCCCTTCATTCTCTCCTCCATGCCCCCCATACGCAACACATTTCCTCTCCATCTTTCCGTCCTTCCTCCTTCCTTCCTTCCTTCCTTCCTTCCTTCCTTTCCTGCATCTACCCAGGCAAACTTCTCTGCCAACTGGAGACGGAGGGAGAGATGCCAAGCTGACGTGGCCAATAATTGCTTCCTCCACGAGAGCCAAACACCCAAACTTGGTCAACTCCAGAGGAAAAGGCCGTGTTTCCTGAGCTTCCATTAGCTTTATGCAAGTTTGGGTTAAGTTCGGGTCTCTGAACTGACTACGGAATTTATTAGAAAGGCAATCTTCTATCAGCCGTCAGATGTGGGCAAATGGGGTATTTGTAACCACGCAAGCACGCGCATACGCACAAACACACACACACACACACACACACACACACACACACACACACACAAACACACAAACACACACACACACACACACACACACACACACACACACACACACACACACACACATCTACCACACATGGGGGCCTCGTAGCCTGGTGGATAGCGCGCAGGACTCGTAATTCTGTGGCGCGGGTTCGATTCCCGCACGAGGCAGAAACAAATGGGCAAAGTTTCTTTCACCCTAAGTGCCCCTGTTACCTAGCAGTAAATAGTACCTGGGAGTTAGTCAGCTGTCACGGGCTGCTTCCTGGTGTGTGTGTGTGTGTGTGTGGTGTGGGAAAAAAAAAAGTAGTTAAACAGTTGATTGACAGTTGAGAGGCGGGCCGAAAGAGCAAAGCTCAACCCCCGCAAAAGCACAACTAGTAAACACAACTAGTAAACACACACACACACACATTCACGCACACTCTCACGCCACACACTAAGCTGCCGGACGTGGCAACAAGAAACTTTCTAAGCCAACACATCAAGGGACGGACAAGAATTAGAGGAGAGGATGAACCAACTATGTTTAATCTGATATTTACCCTAAATGAGTCGGATATAAGGGAAGGTAAGTTGGAAGCCCCCTTGGGAATGAGTGATCACAGTGTATTGATTTTTGAGTACCTGGAAGAGTTAGGAATTATCTCCCCCCCTCCCCCCCCCCCCCCCAAAAAAAAAAAAAAAAAAAAAAAAAAAAAAAAAAAAAAAAAAAAAAAAAAAAAACTGGGAAACAAAGGGCTGGCGAACTGAGAGGGAAATTATGAGGAGATGAGAAAATTCCTAAATGATATACCATGGGACTCAGAACTAAGTCCGTACAAGACATGATGGACTATGTCACCCAAAAGTGTCACGAGACAGTAAACAGGTTTATCCCGGCCCGACAGGAAAAAACCAAGAAGCAAAAGAAGAATCCGTGGTTTAATAGGGCATGTATGAAAGCAAGGAACAGAACAAATGGGCATGGAGGAACTTCCGAAATAACAGAACATCAGAAAGCAGAGAGAGATACCAGAGAACCAGGAACGAGTATGTTAGTGTGAGAAGAGAAGCTGAGGAAAAGTATGAAAATGATATGCTAATAAAGCCAAGACCGAATCAAAGCTACTCCAGAGTCACATCAGGAGGAAAATAACAGTGAAGGAACAGATGATGAAACTTAGAACGGGTGAGAACAGGTACACAAAGAATGGCAAAGAGGTGTGTGACGAACTCAAGAACAGGGTCCAGGAGGTATTCATAATAGAACAAGGTGATGTCTCTGTTCTAGGAGAGGTGACAGTAAACCAGGCGGCCTTGGAAGAGTTCGAAATTACAAAAGATGAGGTCAAGAGGCAACTGTTGGATCTGGACGGGAGAAAGGCTGTTGCCCCGGACGGAATCTCACCATGGGTATTGAAAGAGAGTGCAGAAGCCCTTTGCTTGCCACTCTCCATAATGTATAGTAGGTCACTGGAGACGGGAGACCTACCAGAAATATGGAAGACGGCTAATGTAGTCAAAATATAAAAAAAGGGTGACAGACAAGAGGCACCGAACTACAGGCCAGTGTCCTTGACTTGTATACCATGCAAGGTAATGGAGAAGATCGTGAGAAAAAATCTAGTGACACACCTGGACATATATATATATATATATATATATATATATATATATATATATGTCGTACCTAGTAGCCAGAATGCACTTCTCAGCCTACTATGCAAGGCCCGATTTGCCTAATAAGCCAAGTTTTCCTGAATTATTATATTTTCTCTAATTCTTTTCTTATGAAATGATAAAGCTACCCATTTCATTATGTATGAGGTCATTTTTTTTTTATTAGAGTTAAAATTAACGTAGATATATGACCAAACCTAACCATCCCTACCTAACCTAACCTAACTTATCTTTATAGGTTAGGTTAGGTTAGGTAGCCAAAAAAGTTGGGTTAGGTTAGGTAGTCGAAAAAACATTATTTCATGAAAACTTGGCTTATTAGGCAAATCAGGCCATGCATAGTAGGCTGAGAAGTGCGTTCTGGCTACTAGGTACGACATATATATATATATTATATATATATTATATATATATTATATATATATTATATATATATTATATATATATTATATATATATAATATATATTTAGTAATAGCGTACTGGTCAATATAATAAAAACCCACAGAAATGTTTAATTATTCGGAAGAAATAAATACTTTGGGAATATACAGGACATATTTTTCTTAATTGAAGTTTTATTTTAATTACGTTACCAAACCATAAATATATATAATATTTGAAATCCATGATCTAATTCAAATTCTATGTGGAATAATCTTTTCGGCACATTTGCAAACCATTTTCTGCTCGCTTTGTTTATTTCAGAATGATTCTATTGAAGTATCTTTTTCCGACTCGATGAACGACTAGTATTAGAAATCATGGAAGGTCTCCTCTCTACAGGAATTCTGACTCCTTTTCTTGTCCGCAGCTACACGAGTAGAGGACTGGAAAAGGAGTCAGAAGTACTGTAGAGAGAAAGTAAATGTGAATAGAAATAGATTTCCTTAAATATAAATTTGAACAGGTATAGATTTCCTTAAATATAAATTTGAATAGGAATAGATTTCCTTATATATAAATTGGAATAAGAATAGATTTCCTTATATATAAATTTGAATAGGAATAGATTGCCTTAAATATAAATTTTATAGTGTGAATTTTAATTCAAGAAGTGAGCAAAAACAAATGCTATGAACTTGCTGTCAAAAGGACGGCTAAAAAATTCAGGGCTTAGAAATTCTGCCATTGGGATCAAAATTTAAGTGCATGAATTATGGGAAACAGTGAAATGAAGCTCAAGGGAGAGACAGCAAAAGTAATAACAGAGGTGGATGGGAATAAATTAAAGTTGGGACTGGAAGTCATGACATGGAAAATTGCGAGCCTCTTTTTTTCGGAAATGTTATATACTAAGAAATAAGACAATGACATAAAAGCATGTAAATGCAAAATAGCAAAAATACTACGACTACAAAGATTTTTGTACAGTGAGTGTGATCTAGCAACCCGTTCTCGCAAATTCGTAAAGTCAATATTGACTTATTAACTACGTGCATAGGTGATATACTAAACATTATAGATACCCTTAAAAAGATTCATAGAAAACACCGACCTTACCTAACCTTGTTAGTATCTTAAGATAAGCATCTCATTGCTTCGTAATTACAATTATTACTTAACCTATACCTATTATAGGTTAGGTAATAATTGTAATTACGAAGCTATAAGATGCTTATCTTAAGATACTAACAAGGTTAGGTAAGGTCGGTGTTTTCTATGAATCTTTTTAAGGGTATCTATTATGTTAAGTATGTCACCTATGCACATATTTAAAAAGTCAATATTGACTTATTAAATTTGCGAGAACGGGTTGGATCTAGCGGTTAAGGTACCAGGTACGCCAAGGTGCATAGTGCTCCTGGCTGTCTGGGCTCGAATCCCTCTGGGGTGTGGAGTTTTCAGTTGAATATGGGCTTGGGAACCATTCAAGCTTGTTTGCATATATATATATGTCGTACCTAGTAGCCAGAATGCACTTCTTGGCCTACTATGCAAGGCCCTATTTGCCTAACAGGCCGAGATTTTTTTTTTTTTTTAAATTTCCAATTGGTTTATTTGAATTATTATTATATTATATTAAGAACATAAATTATTGACTTAGTTATGTTAGTTTAGGTTAGGTTATGCTAGGTTAGGTTAGGTAGGGAAGGTTAGGTTCGGTCATATATCTACGTTAGTTTTGACTCAAATTTAAAAAAAATGAACTCATACATAGATAAATGAATAGCTTTATCATTTCATAAGAAAATTTTTAGAAAAATATATAAATTCAGGAAAGATTGGCTTATTAGGCAAATCAGGCCTTGAATATATATATATATATATATATATAATATGTCGTAACTAGTAGTCAGAACGCACTTCTCGGCCTACTATGCAAGGCCCGATTTGCCTAATAGGCCGAGTGATTTTCTTTATTTTCAATAAATTGTTTCCTATTGGTTTATTTTAAATATTATCATATTATATTAAGAACCTAAATTATTGATTTAGTTATGTTAGTTTGGGTTAGGTTAAGATAGGTTAGGTTAGGTAGGGTTGGTTAGGTTCGGTTATATATCTACGTTAGTTTTAACTGAAATTTAAAAAAAATTAGCTCATACATAATGAAATGAATAGCTTTATCATTTTATAAGAAAAAAATGAGAAAAATATTGAAATTCTGGAAAACTTGACTTATTAGGCAAATCGGGCCTTGCATAGTAGGCCAAGAACTGCGTTCTGGCTACTAGGTATATATATATATATATAGTGTGTGTATAAATGATACCATAAATTAAGGGGAGAGAATTAAATAAAAATGATGAATAGCTAGTTCCGGATTTTTTAATCTAGGAATCAGGGACAGACTCTCAAAGCGTGGATGATCAAGCTGCAAAATTAATCACCGCTCTCTGAGCAGTCATTAGTAAGAGTGAGATAAACTTTACAGTATTTCTTACCCAAAAATATAGGCTCGGTATAATTGGGCAATAATTAAAGGGAATTTTAAAGAGGATTATAAGTTATTTATGAGGATTAAAAGGAGTCTTTTTAAAAAGAATTAAGCTGGCTTTTATGGAGAATTAAACTCTCTTTTATAGGAGGATTAAACTAAAAAAAAATATTGAGGAATAAAGTGGCGTTTAAAGAGGATCAAAATGGCTTTAAATAGGGCGACAAGGGCAAGAGGCGAGTTTTATAGGGAAAAGGAAAGGGGAATAATTTTATGAAATAATACAAGAGATATAAGGGGCTAGAACATATAGGAAGAGAACGAATCAGGGTAAAGAGAAAAAGGATATTAGGAGAAAAATCGGAATATAAGAGGGTAGGAATATTAATGGTATTCACTTTTGATATCTTAAACGTTTTCAATCACTTTTTTAATGCTTTGCCTTCGTACCTCTTCCATCCCTCATCGTCCACATAGTTTTCTATATTAACTATCCCATTTTCCTTTCCCCAAGACTAATACTAGCAAGGAGGAATAGTAGGATAGACGGAAAAGGAGAGGATTTGGTAAAGGTGAAACATATTGGGCCTCTTTCTCTCCCCTAGCGAGAGAGAGAGAGAGAGGGAGAGGGAGAGGGAGAGGGAGAGAGAGAGAGAGAGAGAGAGAGAGAGAGAGAGAGAGAGAGAGAGAGAGAGAGAGAGAGAGAGATACCATATGTAGAACCCCTACTACATCCTCTCTTTCCGGCTCCGTCTATCCTTCTAGCTCTGATTTCTGGAAAGAGAGAGAGAGAGCGAGAGAGAGCGAGAGAGCGAGAGAGAGCGAGAGAGAGAGAGAGAGAGAGAGAGAGAGAGAGAGAGAGAGAGAGAGAGAGAGAGAGAGTGAGTTATGGAGGCAAGTGAGGAGTGGCACTATCATCAGTCATCCAGGGGGAGTAGAGAAAGTTGCCTCCTGATTAATTACCTCTAACTATTTTTTTCCCAGCTCAGTAATTTGGGGAATTTAGAGGATATGCTCCTCTGTGTATGTGAATTTTGGGGTAATATGCCTGATTTTTTTTAAATGGGGGGGGGGGGCTGTTTATGTTTAATTTCTGAGTGTATGTTTGCGAATTTTTTGGAACATGGGTGAGTATTTGTGGCTATGTGTTTGTATGTTTTTTTGTGTACACTTGACCTTTTCTGATATATATGTTTATGTATTTTGCAATATTTGTACTGTCATCAACCCTAGTCGATGTCTAAGCTATTCCAGAGATCAATATATCAAAAACGGTCAATCCACCTACTACTTTCTAGGAAATATCTAAGACACACTGATCGATAAATTATTTACACCCTTGTCAATATAACTACTACTTATCCATTCCCAACTCGATATAACGACAACTAACTATCCCATAATGCCCCATTAACGAGTCTCAATAACTCTGTAATGGGCACTGACATAAGAGGAAAGAGTAGCCTTGGGGCAACACAACAGCGGCAGGCAACAGTAATAGTCTGGTATATTGACTGGCGGACGCCGAATAAAAATTTGATTTATGAGGTAATGTGATTCAACATCTCCATCGACTCAGGCGCAAGCATGGTCAGAGGTGCAGTATGAGGGGATTAGAGGGTGGTGTTGGTGCAACCCATTCTCGCACTTTCTTACAGTCAATATTGACTTATTAACTACTTGCATATGTGACATACTAAAGATACTAGTTTACCTTGAAAAGCTTCATAGAAAACATCGACCTTACCTAACCTTCTTAGTATGTTAAGATAAGCATCTTATTGCTCGTAATTACAATTTTTACTTAACCTATACCTATAATAGGTTAAGTAATAATGACCTATAATTAATATAATAATACCTATACCTATAATAGGTTAAGTAATAATTGTAATTACAAAGCAATTAGATGCTTATCTTAACATACTAAGAAGGTTAGGTAAGGTCGGTGTTTTCTATGAAGCTTTTCAAGGTAAACTAGTATGTTTAGTATGTCACATATGCACGTATTTAATAAGTCAATATTGACTATACGAAAGTGCGAGAACGGGTTGGTTGGTGGGGTGATGGGGCAGGTCCTACTCACGTTGTTAGGCGAGAAAGCTTAATAACAACGTGGAAGGATCTGCTCAGCAGCACAGAACAGTTACAGCCCCGCTCCTGTGCCTGGTAAGTCCATTACGGGCTCACCATAGCCCGTGCTACTTGGAACTTTGTTCTCAGTAGCTGAATCTTTAACAACAACAAGAACATCTGCTCAGCAGTCGCGCTTAACGAGTGAAGGGAACTGTACAACGTGATTAACTCGTGGTAAGGACTGGTGGTTGGGTGCGTTTAAAGCTCGACGAGGAAAGATCCAGTGTGTTGTGCGCTTAACATGATAGGGATTGATATCTGTGTTGGCGTGACACGAGACTGATAACAGTTCCTGTTTCGTATTAACACGTGACGGGAAATGATAGACAAAAAGGATAGAAACGATAGAAACGCCAAAAAGGACTGCGCTTTCTTCACAAAAAAGTAGCACACCAAGCTTCTGATATATATATATATATATATATATATATATATATATATATATATATATATATATATATATATATATATATATATATATATATATGCGGAAAATCCACAAAGAAATTGAAAAGGAAGATTAACGTTTCGGCCGTTTTACAGCCGTTGTCAACACCAGACTGAAATACTGAAATTTCATGGATCATGAAAATTAACACGTGATGAAAAATGTGACAGTGTCAGACCACGGCGGAAGAATTGAAACAGGAATTTCCTTAAGTACTTTCGTATATTATTACATCTTCAGAAGAAATGATTTGCAAGTCAAATATTGGACAAATATATAGACAGGAGAGTGAGGTGAAGTGAAGTGAGGTACAGTGATAAATATATGAATGGGATTAGGTGGATATAAAATAATAGCTGCATCAATAGGCCCATACATCGGTAATAATAGCATAAGATAGTAGATATTAACAATGAATTAGTGAGACAAATGTGTATCAATGATCCTACTCAAATCGCCCTTTAACTGATCAATCAAAAATAGATCTAAATTATATAAACCACTGCTAATGTTCAAATTACATGATTTTGTAGTCTGTATTAAAGCAGATTCAATTATGCTCCTATTGAAAGTGATTTTACAATTCGTTATTGAAGAAGCCATCTCCCAATCAATTTTGTGAGAATTTTCTGACAAATGAACAAAGCATTTAGACAATTGGCAATGTCTTACAGAGTATTTATGCTGCGAAATTCTACATTTCAAATCTTTAGATGTTTGCCCAACATAGAACCTATTCCGGTCTTTACAAGGTATTATATAAATGATACAATTATCACTACGAGGGGCTGTTTCTAACTCATAGTTTACCAACAGTATTTTCGTATTAAAACAATACATGTATATCAAAAAGTTTCAAGGCCTTGACCATATTTTCAAGGCCAGAAAAATATGGTTAACATAACACATTCTTTGAGCGAATTTTCTCACTGAATATATTAATATAATATGTACGATGTGATTTGCTACGGCAAACTTCCAAAAAAAACTCAAGTGCATAACAAAGCTTGAGACCGATAGAATCAGTATTCTTAAACTCTTCATCTAAGAATTCTGGACTGTCTTAATAAATGTTGATATCTTAAACAGTGGAAAAGCCCGTTGCTGTCCAGCTCTATATTCTGATGAGCGAATGGGAGCAATATTGCATATTAGTGGTGCAAATTTCCTTGAGCATTTAATCTATACAACATATACATGTATGTTAACAATTTTTCATCAATCTCTACGCTTCATATATACAGCGATGACAACTCTCAAGTTATACAGTTGTTTAAATGTAGTATAGCGCAGTATATCTGCACTGCCTCCCTGAGATAGCCGATATTATTAATAAGTTAAACGGCTTTTATGAGTTTAATTTGGTGGTGTTTACTGTATTTCAAGTTTCTTGCAAAGTTAAGTGTGAAAGTCATCTGCAGTCTACTGTTTCATCGAGTGGTCTGATGGTCCTAACCTGGGATGCACTGGCTTCTACCTTGTGTTCCCTGAATTCAGTGATTAAGTATTTTTGAAAAAGGTAAAATAAAAACGACGACAACGTTTCGTTCACAATCGACTTGAGAATGGTTCATGACGGACTGAAACGTCGTCGAACCTTAACTTTCTAGTGTGGTTTGGTCAACATATTTCCGCCACGTTATTGTGACTTCGTCTGCAAAAAAAGGTTTAGATGAAGCACTAACTGTAAGCTTGACCACCAGATCTTTGTGATCTTATCTTATTATCTACTCCTGCAAAATCAGAGGCTATATCAAGGATCCTTACCAGTCGAGAATATTACTCCATCTATCGGTCTTGCTTGTATTGTCTGTTAAGGGAAAATACTTATTACATAGCAAGGCATTTTTAACGAGAATGATTTTTAGTTTCTCTCTTCCAATCGCCCGTCTCTCTCTCCCTCTCCTCTTCCCCCCTCTATTCCTCCCCCCTCCCCCCCTCCCCCTCTCTCTCCTTCCCTCTCTAAGACTCACTGTTGACAATGTGACATCCAAATGCGTGTTGTGGGAGAGTAGTTCGGTGAGTGGCCCATGGGGAAGTATTTTAAAAGTTACAAATTTTTGCTGCTACTCGCTGCTATTGGAAAAGTATGATCAGAAAAGGTTGTAATTTTCTCGAGAACAGAACATAATGAATACTATAAGGATTTTTTTTAAATGTTTCTTTTCAAAGTAGACAAGAGGGTCACCGCTGTCTTGTGCAAAATCGTCGTTGTGCCTAAGCAGTCGATTGATTGACAGATGAGAGGCGGGCTGAAACAGCAGAGCTCAACCCCCGCAAGCACAACTAGGTGAATACAACTAGAGATAAAGGAGAGACAAGGGGAAACACATGAAAACGTAGAATCTAACCAAATGAATCACAGAGGCGTGAGAAATTCACTTCAGCAGTGTCTTGAGCATAAAACGTTCCTACCAAGCTTCTCACCACATCCCCAGCTCCTATCCCTCAACACTTCCATGGCTCCTACCCCTCACTACCTCTTCAGCTCCTACCCTTGACACTCCCACATAGCTTATCTCCTCGCAGCTTCCCTATCTCCCTTCATCGACACATCCATAAGCCGGGATGTCAGCCGGAGAGGGTCCAAGACAATCGTGTGTGTTGGGGTTTGAGGGTGAATTGGGTTGACACTGTCGTCAGCAGTAGCAGTGTCAGGAGCTGGTGGGTGGGTGCCTGACAGTCAGATCTATTATCTCACCTCAGTGTAAACTGATCCTTTTTTGCTTTGTTTTGTATTCCTGATCCCCCATCTCTTTTTTTTCTCTCTTTATCTGTCGATCTATGTCTACTCATTCATCTGTCTCCACCGCTTCCCCCTTCTCCGCTACCTTCGCATACATCAAACTTCCAACCTCTCATAGCCTATCAAATGTATATATGATGGTTAGCATTGTGAATGTATGGCCACGTCTGTGGTAGAAAAAAGGCACATACTATTTCTATGAGTTTCAACCTTCTCAACATCGCCAGCTCTGTTGTTTTCTTTTCTATCTAGTAACGTATGGACAACATAACCTGTATGCCTCATCCTACCACTCCCCTAGTCTCTGAACCTCCACACCTCATCTCCGATATTTAGATCTTGCCCCGAGGGGCGAGTTTATTGGGCAGCGCCACTCATCTTGTGAGTGGACACACCGCCATAGCAGCATGTACAACACTCCCCAAAAGGAAGAAAATCCGCTGGATTGTTCATCCTGTCACTTGTACCCAGACACAGCTGGGACTTGCTTAACTGGCTCAAGTGAACAGCTCCTCAAACAAAAGATTAACATCTGTCAACCCTTAAAAGCTTATGTTATCTTGCGGGTACAAAATGGGGGAATCTTTAAAGAACAGCATCAATATTTGACAAATAGAGTTTTCCTAATTGAAACAATGTTTCTATCACTACACATCTGCACAACCAGAGTTATAACTACTTCCGCAGGTCCACCATCGGCATTCACTGCGACCACATCTCTTGCTATCTGATTTATAACCTCTTCTCTATTTAAACATCTTCGGGCTTGCCAGCTATCTTTATCTCTGCCTCTTGGGTTGACCACCTCAATCACACCACAGTGTCTCAGCTTCCCTGCCTCTCCCATCTTCATTATCGAGTAAATCTTGTCACTCACATCTCTGTGTGTTGAACACGCCACAACATTTTCACTCCACCAAATATAAAACAAATACTCTCCCAACCATCCCCTCTCGTCTCTCACAAAAATATTTTTTTTGGTGGGAGCCTAATTTCCAACTTAGGAATCTCGCCTCATAAACTCTCAAATTGTTATCGCATTTTTCCAGGTCAGTGGCGTAGAAGAGACGAGTTAACCAGCCTCACTCCGAGTCAGCCTCGTGCTATATATATATATATATATATATATATATATATATATATATATATATATATATATATATATATATGTCGTACCTAGTAGCCAGAACTCACTTCTCAGCCTACTATTCAAGGCCCGATTTGCCTAATAAGCCAAATTTTTCCTGAATTAATATATTTACTATAATTTTTTTCTTATGAAATGATAAAGCAACCCTTTTCTCTATGCATGAGGTCAATTTTTTTTATTGGAGTTAAAATTAACGTAGATATATGACCGAACCTAACCAACCCTACCTAACCTAACCTAACCTATATTTATAGGTAAGGTTAGGTTAGGTAGCCAAAAAAAGCTAGGTAAGGTTAGGTTAGGTAGGTTAGGTAGACGAAAAAACATTAATTCATGAAAACTTGGCTTATTAGGCAAATCGGGCCTTGAATAGTAGGCTGAGAAGTGCGTTCTGGCTATTAGGTACGACATATATATATATAATATATATATATATATATATATATATATATATATATATATATATATATATATATATAATAATAATAATAATGTGGAGAAAACTCCACACCCCAGAAGCATTCGAACCCAGACAGCCAGGAGCCCTATGCACCTTGACGTACCCGGTACTTTAACCACTCGACCAACCAAGACTGTACAAAAGTCATTGGGAGCCTAGGCTACATCCCCAATGACCCGACAGCAATTTGTGGTATGCTTGGGCATTGATATTTCTTCGAATCACCTCACTTTGTGGGGCCACGTGAGCAACACAAATGCAAACAGGCTTGAATGGTCCCCAGTTGCATATTGGCTTGGGGACCATTAAAGTTTGATCGCATTTGTGTTGATGCGGACTGAACGCCGACCTGCATGAAGCGAAACCTGGGCATTACAATCTTCTGCGTCTCTTATCTTTCCCAGTATCTTAGCATCATCCAAAAACATGCACATATAATTCTGTATTCCTTCTGGTAGATCGTTTATTGAGGATTTTGATGGTCTTATTAAAGTGAGGATAATGCTAGTATTCACTGTCACGCAGGACAGAGGGTCATACATAAGACAATAGGTCTAAACTGTAGGCGGAAGCACATATATATCATGATTACAATCAATGTTTTAATGTATGGATATGTGAAAACAACTTTCTATTGTGCACTGCCACACAAGGGCAGGGATGGGTTCATAAGTGATACAGCTTAGATGTAATATAAATAAAAATTGTTCTTCATTCTTTAAAATGGACAAGCAAATTTTGGGTAAATTGTTAGGATGTCGTCCAGAACACCTGAGTCAATAAAATAGTTACACAGTTGGTGGTACAAGAGGCCAGGAGGTCTAAAGTCCTTTACGGTTTCACATTCATCAATATAGTGTTCTAGTGAATGCATTAAAGGTTTATCACAGAGTTTACAATCTGAATATTCTGGTAGTGGCTCAGCCTCACTAACCTGCCAGATGTGTCTATAGCCAAGGCGAATTCGCACAATGACTACATCACATTGCCTGGTCCAGTTACGGTGCTGACCATACAAATACCTATTATTACAAAACTTGTCATAACTTTTAATACTGCAGCTTTCAGGTCTCTGGGCATTTCTTAGTTCTTCTAAATCTGAATTAATTTCTTTAATTTGTATGTTTCTAATAACTGCATTAGATAGTCCAAAGTCATAATCAATGTTTTCTTTCCTGCAAGCCTCATTGGCCAATTGATCTATAAAGTCATGTTTTCCAACTCCAACATGGGATGGGATCCACACAAATTTTATACAAGAGTTATTATCATTGGCAAAAATTCCATTCCATTTAATATTGCAAGCTACTTCCGACATACATTGTGATGGGTTATTTAAGGACTGCAGAGCACTTTTAGAGTCACAGAAAATAACTCCACCACCATTGAGCTTAAGGTATTCAGTGGCTAGATAAATACCCAATAGCTCGGTCTGTGTCGTGCTTGCCCAGTTGTTCAATCTCTGTGTACTAGTCATGATCATTTCATTCCCTTTATACACTGCACATGCACAACCTGTTCTGCCAGTGCCTAACTGCACAGAGCCATCAGTAAAGGCATAGGATTCAGTCGGTTTGAGAATTTGAAGATGACTGTCAATAGCTTCTAATGTTATACATCTCAAAATGTCAGTGTTATACATTTGTTTTACACTGATGGGAGTATAATGCAGAGAGACCTCCACATCTTTCCAAGGGGGAATATAGTGAACAGTTTTATCAGGGTTAAGAGACACATTCAGTTTCTGAAGATTATAGGCACAACAACTGAGCCACACACTGTAGGGAGCTTTTTGCGGCGGATTGAGGGAACAGTCAGAATTGTTTAGAATGGATCTCAATTTAATTTGAATAGAGCTGGGGGGACCATTATTTTTCAAAGTTTTGGCGCAAAACATAGTACTAAGTAGAACTATTCTTTCGTAAATGGAAGGTAAGTTTAGTTCCTTTCTCATGTTAACAATTCTGACAGTTCTAGGACAACCCAGGATGATGCGCATGGCATCATTCTGTACTACATCTAGGCCTTGTAATTGTTTAGGAGAAAAATTAAGAAGATGCAAGGCATAATAATCAACAACAGATCGTATAAAGGCAATATAAAAACTACGAGCATATTTTATGTTAATGCCAAATCCTTTGCCAACAAGAATTCTGAGAGGTTTAAGACGCTCAACAAGTTTTTTTACGCAGGTTGCTGACGAGATTTGTATCATTAACCTCGACTCCAAGATATTTATAAGACTCACAAGTCTCCACGGGCACTCCATTTATAGTATAGTTAGCATGAAGAGAATGGGGAATAAGAACCCTTGTTTTATCAACAGAGATTATGAGGCCACATTCTACTACTTTCTTGGAGAATGCATCAAGTAACACTTGTAACCTTGGTTTACTGTGTGCCATAATACAAATATCATCAGCATAACATATAACAGTTTCCGTAGGTTGTACAGGTATGTCATGGATAAGTTTGTGCATAAGTATATTGAAGAGCATAGGGCTTAGGACACCACCTTGAGGTGTGCCTAGTTCGAATGCATCTGTTCTTGTACTTTTAACTCCTTTAAATAGGACACTAGCACGCCTGTTGGATAGGTAGCTCTTTATCCAACTCAGAAGATTACCTTTGATTCCAAATTCAGCAAGTTGTTCTAATATTATTTCTCCATTCGCTACATCGAAAGCTGACTTTAGGTCAATAAAGGCTGCCTGTGTCCCATCCTGGGAGTTTACAAAATAGTCAGCAAAGCATGTTTGTGTGCTACACTTGGGCATGAACCCATATAGGTTTGGGGCCAGTTTTTCTTTGACCTGAAACATGACACGATTGAAAACAATTCTCTCCA
Organism: Procambarus clarkii; assembly: GCF_040958095.1. Taxonomy (NCBI): domain Eukaryota; kingdom Metazoa; phylum Arthropoda; class Malacostraca; order Decapoda; family Cambaridae; genus Procambarus; species Procambarus clarkii. Next base: position 21,633,142 of record NC_091165.1, read on the forward strand.
AGACTTTACACATGCAAGATGTAAGGGAAATGGGTCTGAATTTTTGAGAGTTAGGTTTAGGAATTGGTTTTATGTAGATGATGAACATTACTGGTGCAAGAACTGAACCCTGTGGTACTCTGCTAATAACACTCCTCAAGTCACATACATTGTCTCTGATTACTGCCCTCATCTGTCTGTCAGTTAGAAAGTTTTTCATCCATGTCAAAAGTCTCCCTGTCACACCCTTCAGCATGTTCCAGCTTCCAGAACAGCCTCTTGTGTGGGACTCTATCAAAAGCCTTCTTAGGTCCAGATAGATACAGTCAACCCAGCTACGTCTTTCCAGTAGTATCTGTATGGCTCTATCATAAAACTTAAGTAGATGTGTGTGTGTGTGTGTGTGTGTATATATGTGTGTGTGTGTGTGTGTGTGTGTGTGTGTGTGTGTGTGTGTGTGTGTGTGTGTGTGTGTGCGTGTGCGTGTGTGTGTATATGTGTGTGTGCGTGTGTGTGTTTACGAGTACACGTTGGTGCAAGCGAGTGAACTGGAGGGTGTCTGGTGGCCTTGGTTCTCTAGCTGTCACTCTTGACGGATGTGCTTGTCTTCCTCCGCCTGTGTCGCCCCGCCTCTGTCTCCGCTCCCATCAGTCCCTGTCTCTTATTTACACCAGAGAGAGAGAGAGAGAGAGAGAGAGAGAGAGAGAGAGAGAGAGAGAGAGAGAGAGAGAGAGAGAGAGAGAGAGAGAGAGAGAGAGAGAGAGAGATGCAAAACAGGAGATTCACCAGCAGAAGCATGTAAGGAAACCATCTTTTCAAAAGATTTCGGTTTTAGATTTTCAGATGGGAGGTGACAGAGAATTATGAAGGGAAGGCCTGAGGTGAAGATGTGAGGTGCAGTAGGAAGGAGTTGTGACAGTTGTCTGTGTGAGCTCTGTGGGGAGGGGGGGGGGGGGTGCTGTGGGGGGATGTGGGGAGGGGGAGGGCTGTGAGATACAGAAGGAAGAGAGCATGTCTGGCAACAGACATGCATCTCATTCCGCAAATCCTCATAGCTGGAGTTGCACTCAACCTTCGCTGACCCAAGCCACACCAAATATAGGTGTATTTGCGGTGGTGGTGGAGGCTGACAGTTGCTATCAACAGGACCTGAACTGTCAAAGCACAATGGGCTGACACTTGAGGCACAGGGGAAGTTAGTGTCATCATCCTAGAGAGCCTTGCCACAGCCCGCTGCCCAACAGAGAGCCTCGTTTCCAAATGTCCCTCATTTCCATAAATCCTGCGTGTCACCATGATGGGATTACATTGTATTCCTGGAAGAACAGCAGGTAGTTGGTGTGGAACTAACCGTGCGTATCAATCTTAGCGTATATGGGGTCCTGACGGCTGAGTGTTCAGCGCTCGGGGTTCGTAGTCCTAAGTGTCCGGATTCGATCAACGGCAGAAAGAAATTTACAGAGTTTCTTTCATCCTGATGTGTTTGTTCACCTAGCAGTAAATTGGTACCTGGGAGTTAGATAGATGCTACGGGCTGTTTCTGTGTGTGTGTGTGTGTGTGTGTGTGTGTGTGTGTGTGTGTGTGTGTGTGTGTGTGTGTGTGTGTGTGTGTGTGTGTGTGTGAATGTGTGTGTGAATGTGTGTGTGTGTGTGTGTGTGTGTGTGTGTGTGTGTGTGTGTGTGTGTGTGTGTGTGTGTGTGTGTGTGTGTGTGTGTGTGTGTGTGTGTGAAAATTAGGATTAAGGGCTTGCCCAAGACGTTATTCGTTCTAATGGCTGTATAAGAATATAAGAACTCTTGTATATATAAATAAAAAAATAAATGCACTGACTGTAGTGCTCGACATACAGGTGCTGGTGCAGCCATGACCAGGGATTCAGTACAAGATTTGTAAGTACAGAGAACTGAATAAACAGTTCAGTTTTGTACCAATGTCTTTGGAGACCGTTGGTGCCTGGAGTAAGAATACCGCCAGTTTTCTCAAAGATGTGGGTTCTAGCTTCATCGCAACAACAGAGACCCAAGAGCTGTTAGCTATCTTTTAATAGTGCCTACTTGGGTTTTACCTAGCATTACAATAGCTTTTTGAGCTCTATAAACTTTGCCCCTTTTATGCAATTAATATTGTAACCATGCATTATAAAGCTATAAAATAAATATATATAATATTGAAAACCTCAGTATAAAAACAACGAACTGTTATTTTATGTATTGTCTGTCCGATGTGTCCCTCTGAAACATTATACCAAGCTGACATCTCACGAAGTCTGACACCACATGGCTCTCATGTCCTGAATGTGCTCAGATGTCAATGAGACCAAATTATCTGCAGCATCCCTCATCTTGGTGTCTGTCACATCTTAGAAAGAACCCATATCTACGCTACACTCCTCATATTTCAGTGATTTTGGCATCTCGGCCGTAATAGTCCCTCCATTATATTTTTTTCAGGTCCTTACTGCAATCGATAGTCAAATTTCTCTCGCGACCCACATCACAAAACGCTACATTTATCTCATAACTCGCATCTGAAAACAATATTTAGCTCATAACCCACACTTTAAATTCCATATAACTCCCCTCATAACCTACTTCCTAACATCTATCATTCCTCTCATAACCCACATCTCATAATAAGATACAAAAACTACCCTTACCACCTTAAGAAAAAACACACACACTTATCTCATGCCCAATATCCAATAACACCAATTCCAAGTCGCCCTCAACACCCAATACCCTCACAGTCCTCGTCCTCCAGTCTCCCATGCCAACGACTGTGGCATTCTTGTCACCCTCGAGAGAGAGTGAGAGAGGTGTCCCCCCTCCTGCATGGCACCTGTTGCCGAGGCAGTGAGGCTGATGAGCACCTGCTTACACTATCAAGTGAACCGTCAGGGCTCAGGAGAAACTGTCTCCCGAGGAGTGACGTTATCGTGGCGCCGAGGTCATTTCACGCCTCTGTCTCTGCGTCTCAGACAAGCAGAAGATTGCTCTACTCGCCTTCCCTAATATGTGTCTGTCTTCCTGAACGGGAGAATGGGTATGAGTTTGGCGATTGTTATGACCTGAACTCTGGTATATGCTATATTTATGACGTACCTTATACATGGACTGCACCTCGTATTGTATATATATTTATATATATATATATATATATATGTCGTACCTAGTAGCCAGAACTCACTTCTCAGCCTACTATTCAAGGCCCGATTTGCCTAATAAGCCAAGTTTTCCTGAATTAATATATTTACTATAATTTTTGTCTTATGAAATGATAAAGCAACCCTTTTCTCTATGTATGAGGTCAATTTTTTTTTATTGGAGTTAAAATTAACGTAGATATATGACCGAACCTAACCAACCCTACCTAACCTAACCTAACCTATATTTATAGGTAAGGTTAGGTTAGGTAGCCAAAAAAAGCTAGGTTAGGTTAGGTTAGGTAGGTTAGGTAGACGAAAAAACATTAATTCATGAAAACTTGGCTTATTAGGCAAATCGGGCCTTGAATAGTAGGCTGAGAATTGCGTTCTGGCTATTAGGTACGACATATATATATATATATATATATATATATATATATATATTATTAAATATGACCGAAAAAGTAAGATTAATAATTCTAACACGAATTTTCTCAATCTTTCGTACATTTCTTTTCACTGTTGGAGGTAAATCAAAAATCAATTCTCCAAAATTCATTTTTTTTATTTCTAGTCTGACGCGACACGAGCGCGTTTCGTAAAACTTATTACATTTTCAAAGACTTTTGTTTACAAATACACAACTGAATAGAACTTACGCATCTCCGATTTTATATCTACATTTTAGTGAGCTGGATGGGGTGAGGTGGCATTAATAGGGTATTAATTTCATCAACACAAGACAGAACACGAAACAATGGGTATTGAATAGAAGTGTTTGTAGAAAGCCTATTGGTCCATATTTCTTGATGCTTCTATATTGGAGCGGAGTCTTGAGGTGGGTAGAATATAGTTGTGCATTAATTGGCTGTTGATTGCTGGTGTTGACTTCTTGATGTGTAGTGCCTCGCAAACGTCAAGCCGCCTGCTATCGCTGTATCTATCGATGATTTCTGTGTTGTTTACTAGGATTTCTCTGGCGATGGTTTGGTTGTGGGAAGAGATTATATGTTCCTTAATGGAGCCCTGTTGCTTATGCATCGTTAAACGCCTAGAAAGAGATGTTGTTGTCTTGCCTATATACTGGGTTTTTTGGAGCTTACAGTCCCCAAGTGGGCATTTGAAGGCATAGACGACATTAGTCTCTTTTAAAGCGTTCTGTTTTGTGTCTGGAGAGTTTCTCATGAGTAGGCTGGCCGTTTTTCTGGTTTTATAGTAAATCGTCAGTTGTATCCTCTGATTTTTGTCTGTAGGGATAACGTTTCTATTAACAATATCTTTCAGGACCCTTTCCTCCGTTTTATGAGCTGTGGAAAAGAAGTTCCTGTAAAATAGTCTAATAGGGGGTATAGGTGTTGTGTTAGTTGTCTCTTCAGAGGTTGCATGGCTTTTCACTTTCCTTCTTATGATGTCTTCGATGAAACCATTGGAGAAGCCGTTATTGACTAGGACCTGCCTTACCCTACAGAGTTATATATATATATATATATATATATATATATATATATATATATATATATATATATATATATATATATATTTCTCTCTCTCTTTCTCTTTCTCTCTCTCTCTCTCTCTTTCTCTCTCTCTCTTTCTCTCTCTCTCTTTCTCTCTCTCTCTCTCTCTCTCTCTCTCTCTCTCTCTCTCTCTCTCTCTCTCTCTCTCTCTCTCTCTCTTTCTCTCTCTCTCTCTTTCTCTCTTTCTCTCTCTCTCTCTCTCTCTCTCTTTTCTCTCTCTCTCTTTCTCTCTCTCTCTCTCTCTCTCTCTCTCTCTCTCTCTCTCTCTCTCTCTTTCTCTCTCTCTCTCTCTCTCTCTCTCTCTCTCTCTCTCTCTCTCTCTCTCTCTCTCTCTCTCACACACACACACACACACACACACACACACACACACACCTCCATCCCACAGGAAAATGTTTGGTCACCTCACAGGAAAATTAATTCTGTTTGGCACTGAAAAATTGTCTGCGTCTCTGAGTGAGTCTGAACCCTGGCGACAGTGCGTCGGACAACGCAATCTGTCATGCTGAGAAGCGGGACGAATGAACAGGAAGAGGCAAGAGGAAGACCAAGGAAGAAAGAAAGAAGAAAAATTATTTAGATCATGCATAACAGATCTGTTATCACTGTAATGGCCAACTGTCTTATATGTCATCTACTTAAAATATTTATTCCTGAACTGGTGTTAACCTTCCCAGAATATTAATTTTGTTCGAATAGATTGCCTCAAGTAACCTCCTATATATTTAAATCAACTTCATAAACCGAAAAAAATCTTAATCGAAATTGTGGCAGATTCTACTTGAACAGGTGAGAGCAGGATCGAAACCCAGAAGGCTCCCTTCCTCCCTATCCTAGTCAAGAAAACAATTTGAAGCAGGAATACTGAATGGATTTTTGCTGCTACTATCTCCAAGAGCTACTATCACCTGGTACTACTGCTATTCAAAGGGAGCCGGTCGGCCGAGCGAACAGCACGCTGGACTTGTGATCCTGTGGTCCCGGGTTCGATCCCGGGCGCCGGCGAGAAACAATGGGCAGAGTTTCTTTCACCCTATGCCCCTGTTACCTAGCAGTAAAATAGGTACCTGGGTGTTAGTCAGCTGTCACGGGCTGCTTCCTGGGGGTGGAGGCCTGGTCGAGCACCGGGCCGCGGGGACACTAAAGCCCCGAAATCATCTCAAGATAACCTCAAGATAACCCCCTGACTATTACTATAACCGCTACCACCATTTTATGGTACTATTGCTCTTATCATACACTGGTACTTATATATGATATCACTACTACCATCTACCTACTGATATTACAATTTAGTACGCCGACTGCAAATACTATTCTACAAACGCTACTACTGCTACTAAAATTATAAGCAATACTACTACTACTAACAAAATTGTTACTCCACTACGGGCTTACCATAGACCGTGCTACTTAGAACGTTTTGTTCTAGGCAGCGAATCTTAAACAACAACAACAACGACGTTACTGCTAGTAATTTCATTTAAACTATTAGAGACAAAGAAGAAACGCAGAACCAAATGCGAGAACAAAGAACGATTGTTAAAAAGGATTGACGGTCAGACAGCCCGAGGGTGACAACCTCAGAGTGACAACCTCAGGGTGACAACCTCAGTGTGAGGTTGTCACCCGGACAACCTTTTTTTCATACATATATCACACTAACAACATTATAACCTCTTGAGGAACAATTAAGTTCTTCAGGAGAGGAAAGGGAAAAATAATCATAATATTCTTTCATAATCGGGGAAAGGAACAAGCTTCCTTTCCCCGATTATGTGACACCATTGGGTTCACAACAGAGGTTCCAGGACACAGCTCTCAGTATAAGAAAGTTTCCCACTCGGACATGAATGGTCATTATTAAGGAATTTGTTTTCTCTGAAAAAAATTCATAATTCTGAAAAAAAGTCATAATTCAGTCGAAGATATTCCTTCTAGCAACGTGAACCTCTACATTCCAAGTGCATTGCGAAGATTTTGCAATATATCTGCAATTGAGTGATTCAGAGATGTTGCTAAAGTGAGAGCATAAAGGTGATGCATCTCTACAAATCACCACATTACTTATCTAACCCCCCCCCTCTAACCCCTCACTTATCTAACCCTCTCCTCTCTAAAGAGGCACCTGACAGCTGGGTTGACAGCGTTTCGGATTCGTAGTCCTGAGATTCCGGGTTCGAATACCGGTGGAGGCGGAGACAAAGGGGCAAAATGTTTCTTTCACCCAGATGCCCCTGTTACCTAGTAGTAAATAGGTACCTGGGAGTTGGACAGCTGCTACGGGCTGCTTCCTAGGGGGGGGGGGAGGGATTGTAACAAAATAGGAGGCCTGGTCAAGAACCGGGCCGCGGGGACGCTAAGCCCAGATATCATCTAAAGATAACTTCAAGAAACCCCTCCCCCCCTCCCATCCCTTTCCTTTGCTAACCACTTATACTAACCACATTCACTCCCTACCTATACACACACACAATCTTCACTCTCCATTTCTCACCTAAAGACATACATTCTTTCTACTCCAAAAGCCCCTATGGTCGCTCAAAATCTACACCTTCAAATACATTTCATACCTGCACCTTTCCTATACACAGAGGACCAATGAAACTTTAAAACTTTTGGAAAACGTGAAGCATAACAATACAGTGAAGTAGGAAGTTACGAAGTATTACCAGGTATGAAAACAAACATGATATACAATACTGAGTCTCAATCTGGTGAACGAGAGCGAGGGGAAAGTTTAACAGGGAAAGTTTAACAGGGAGGAAAGTCTTACAATGAAAGTTTTCATGGACAAGAGAGGAGATCTTGCCTTTCTTGAGTGTGTGTTGACCGTAATGACTACATTCTCCCAGCAGCCCATGTGATATCCGTAAGTTGTCATTTTATTTTATGGATCAGTGAAAATGAAAGCTGCATCTTGCAGGTTGTAATGCAATAGTTACTTAATCATGGTTGTCCCGGGGCACTGAAGTACACTTTCTCATGGATGTCACTAGTAAGGTGACATCCATGTCACCTTACAACCATGTCACCATATAACACCTTAACTCTAAGGTGTTATATGGTTATAATATGCTTTTTCTAAGGTGTTACAGAGGTTATCTTATATACTTCTCTAAGGTGTTACGGTGAATATTTGAATATCGTAACCTTTTTACAGTGTGTTTTTTCGCCAGTATTGAAGATACTTTCTAAAGGGTATTACTGTGAATATTGTATATTGTCTCCTGGGTATTTCAGAGATTACAGTATACTTCCGAAGGTTACGGGGCCTTATTGTATAATTTTGTCTGTATATTAAGGGAAGTTATAGCATACAGTCTCTTGGGTGGTGCATCGGAAGGATTACAGTATACTTTCTCTATGGTAATAGGAAGGTTATACTTTCTTCTGGTCGTGTGACAGCTGCTATATTTGTTGAGTGTGTAAGAGAAAGTTTACTTTCTCTTATGCATTATGAGTATAACATACATTATATTGAGGGGGAGACAGGATGGGGAAGAATTGCCTCTTTAAATGTAACAAAAGGCTGACAAAAGAACCTAGGTTTAAGAGAGAATCTTGGAACAGGATGAGGATGGAAGCAATATCCATCTCTAATCCCTGCTCCAGGATTCCTCATAGAAATCACCACGTTGGGATTTTCTTCTGTATAGGTTGAAGCTGGAGACGAAAATAAATCTTAAGAAATGTCAGGAAATACTAATACCCTGTAGGGGGTGGTCAACAATGTGGGATACACTGAAGAAGGAAAAAAATGATTGTTTAAGCCTCCTTTATTCACAGCTTCGAGGCCAGATGCTAACAAAGAACTCTATCGTCAGGATAATGGCAGCATAATGCAATACGTGCAACGAGGCTAGCAAAACTGGGCATCAAGAGTTAGATCTGACTTCTCCCTCGTAGATATTGGTAGGTAAGTAGCTTGACTAGCCCCATCACCACCACCACTAGCGCCACCACCCTCACCACCACAACCACCGTCACCACCATTCCCACCACCACTACCACCACCATCTATAACTTACCCTTCCTCGTCACCCTGACCGTGTCGTCTCCTCCCCCTCTGTTCATCCTCTAGAGCTAATCCCTGCGCATCAGAGGCTTGTGGCCAGGGAAGGCGACTGAACCCCTTTTCGGAAAGTTAAATTTAGGTCAAATTCTGCAGGCGATTCAAGTATGCGATAAATATTTTAGACCTGGCTAGGGGTGTGTTTAGCAGCTTATATTTTTAGTTTGGACGGATGAACTGCCTTAAATCGAAGTAGAATATTATACATGGTTTCTTAAGGTGAAGTAGAAAATCACATGATACCTCGGTATGTCATGGTATTCTCTGAAATACTCTGGGATATCCTGGAATATATTTGGAATTGGCTGGTGATAATGGCTGTCAGAAGGTGACACTGAGATAAAATTTTGATGCGCTGGGCTCGTTGCAAAAAAAAAATGTGAGCGGGGAAGGATTGGGAGGGAAGGGAGGGAAGGGAGGGGAGGGATTGTGGAATTTAGGTAGGAAAGGAGAATGTGCGTTGCAATATGCCCTTTTTTGCATCGGAAAGACTGCGCTAACATGGCCTACCTTGAGAGGTTATCTTGAGATGATTTCGGGGCTTTAGTGTCCTCGCGGCCCGGTCCTCGACCAGGCCTCCACCCCCAGGAAGCAGCCCGTGACAGCTGACTAACACCCAGGTACCTATTTTACTGCTAGGTAACAGGGGCATAGGGTGAAAGAAACTCTGCCCATAAGAAACTCGGCCTACATACAGATCTTGAATGGCGTTGCGGGCGGTGATCCACCACTTTGTAATGATTCGCCGTATCATTACACAGTCACACCGATACAGAACATTTACAGACTGAGTGTTGTAAAATATCCCGCGCGCACTCCATCTCTCCAAAAATGCTGTTCGTAAAATAACCTTAATCCATCGTTAAAAACAAAAAAAATTAAATCTTGTTCATCCTACCTTTCAGCCTCTCTTTATTGCTTGTGATTCCATCCGAAAATTGCGTGCATTGCTTTCCTAATAACTCGCATCAACCAGTGATTAATAAAACAAATCGTTAACTACTAAGACAATGCAGTTATCTTCAATATTACTTTTTTGGTTCAAGCAATCTCACATCCCAAATGTATTTAATGTAACTACAGGGTTATGTTCCAATCGCTCACCCATCCACTTGCTGTCCAATAGACTATATTCCTGATAGACCCTTTGGCCTTCACCCATTAATGTTGAGCGAGTCATACCTCACAAACTACGTTCACATATCAATATGCTATTAAACAAGGAGGTAAAATGCAAATTTTTCCTCTGAGATGAACAAGTCAAACGCCACCTGTTGAGCACGTGTTCAGCTTAATAGATCGATAGATCTGTACGTGAAGAGTGAAGGACAAACGCAAATGAGCGAGAGGACGAAACAGAAAAATAGTGAAAAAAACATATGAGAACAAAGTATAAACAAAAATATTGAGAGATACAATTGCGGCGGAAAACATAATTGCAATGAGACAAAGAGAAGCATAATTGCGAAAATAAGAACCTCTCACAAAAAAAATTGCAAACTAGTGTTGAGCAAGACTGTGATTGCAGAACTGAGGAAGATCAACAGAAAGGCTAAACTGCTGCAGGTAAAGACCGGGTTAATGCGATTAATAAGTTTTATTATGCACGAAAACAGTACGATTTTTTCTCTTGATCTATGTGACACAGAGAATAGTGAGACTTTAATCATGCTTTACTGAGTCAGCGGCCTGAGGGAGGGGGAGAGAGAGAGAGAGAGAGAGAGAGAGAGAGAGAGAGAGAGAGAGAGAGAGAGAGAGAGAGAGAGAGAGAGACAGAGAGAGAGAGACAGAGAGAGAGAGACAGAGAGAGAGAGACAGAGAGAGAGAGACAGAGAGAGAGAGACAGAGAGAGAGAGACAGAGAGAGAGAGACAGAGAGAGAGAGACAGAGAGAGAGAGACAGAGAGAGAGAGACAGAGAGAGAGAGACAGAGAGAGAGAGACAGAGAGAGAGACAGAGAGAGAGACAGAGAGAGAGACAGAGAGAGAGACAGAGAGAGAGACAGAGAGAGAGACAGAGAGAGAGACAGAGAGAGAGACAGAGAGAGAGACAGAGAGAGAGACAGAGAGAGAGACAGAGAGAGAGACAGAGAGAGAGACAGAGAGAGAGACAGAGAGAGAGACAGAGAGAGAGACAGAGAGAGAGACAGAGAGAGACAGAGAGAGACAGAGAGAGACAGAGAGAGACAGAGAGAGACAGAGAGAGACAGAGAGAGACAGAGAGAGACATAGAGAGACAGAGAGAGACAGAGAGAGACAGAGAGAGACAGAGAGAGACAGAGAGAGACAGAGAGAGAGAGAGAGAGAGAGAGAGAGAGAGAGAGACAGAGAGAGGACGAGGAGCATTCAGATAAGACAATTGATCGAGATACATTGTCAAACTAAAGAAAACTCTGTAAATATATTCCAAGATAGACTGATACAAATGTACTAGTCGAGAAAAAGGAGAGATTGCATTATGGCAGAAAGAAGTAAAGTGAAAGTAAGAGTATTGGAAAGGATGAAGAAAAAATATATAAGATTTTAAGAAAGTAAGAGAACCATACGCACGTGAACCCTCCACAACAACATTGTCAAGACCAAACATGGCAAAAAGACTCACTTTAATTGGCAGAGCTTCAAGGGGAAACATGATAGAAACAATCTTGCCGTTTCACTGTTGTCTGTTGCAAGAGCTCTGTTGCCTCTGTTACCTAAACAATAAGGATAAGCGCCTTAGATCTCTAACGAGAGGTCTTTCGTCGCTAGCGACAAAAACAAATTTAAGTCTATATAATTTTTTTTCTTATAAAATTCGATAATTCTATCAAAAAAATATTTGCTCATTATACAGAGGAGAAAATTTTACTTTTGTTTTCCAAGATAATAAGCTTGTCACCATCTATGGTACTGAGCATGTCACTCACTATCCATGGTACTGAACATAGCAGCATCCATGGTACTGAACATGTCACCATCCATGGTACTGAACATGGCACCATCCATGGTACTGAGCATGGCACCATCCATGGTACTGAGCATGGCACCATCCATGGTACTGAACATGTCACCATCCATGGTACTGAACATGTCACCATCCATGGTACTGAACATGTCACCATCCATGGTACTGAACATGTCACCATCCATGGTACTGAACATGTCACCATCCATGGTACTGAACATGTCACCATCCATGGTATTGAACATGGCACCATTCATGGTCATCCTGCAGCTCCACTATCGAACTCCTGGTAATTGAGAGACGTTGTTTGTGTCAGTCGATGAATGGGTGAGAGGTGGGGGGAAAGGAATAAGGGGAGGGGGCGGAATTAGGGGGTCGGAATAGGGAAGGGAGGGTGATAGTAGAAAATGGGAAATGGGGGGAGTGTTAGGGAAGAGGGGGAACTGATCCGCGGAGGTTTATAAGGGCCAGACAGGGGCAATGAGAGCTGTATAATGAGAGAGAGAGAGAGAGAGAGAGAGAGAGAGAGAGAGAGAGAGAGAGAGAGAGAGAGAGAGAGAGAGAAAGAGAGAGAGAAAGAGAGAGAGAAAGAGAGAAAGAGAGAAAGAGAAAGAGAGAAAGAGAGAGAGAGAGAGAGAGAGAGGAAGGACTATGGGGCAGCAAGAGAAGGAAGGGAGCTCCCATGCCCGCCATGAAATTCCATTACGGGATGCCTGTTACTGCCGGCAATTCCCTGGGGCCTTGCGAGTGGCCGGTGAACCATCTCTATGTTAATGGGGCGCCTTAATGGCGTCTATATCAGTAGGAACACTGTGACTGCATGTGTATGTTAATTGTTCCTTCCAAGTTTCTAGGACCAATTGAGCTCAAAACTCGCCAAATTGTTTGGCCTGCTGGGTGCCAGTGTGTTTAGAGGCTGCTCGGGGGCTCTTAAACACACACACACACACACACACACACACACACACACACACACACACACACACACACACACACACACGTGGATTATTGCAAATTGGCAAATGCGTATGCACTCTTTTTTTTCACTCGTTTTCTTATATTAAGATTTAACAGTGTGTGTGTGAGTAATAGCTCTCGACAGAGCTTATACCGTCTATAATCCATATAATTTGTTTCTTTACTTCGAAGTAGTTCCTTCTGGCTCCAATGTGACTCCATTTATCATATATATGTGATTGTTCTGTTCTTCTTTCAGGATTTTTTGTTTTGTTTTGAGTACTTAGTCAATTTCTCGTATAATTTAGTATTTCATGATCAAGTCTGCCTGATTCCTCATTTCTTCCAGTGATGCAGTTGACTCAGTCTCTCTCTCTATAGCTCAGTTCTCGTAGCTAACTTTCGAGCCTTAGTACATGTCTTTCGACCTTTTCTGCTTATGTTGTCATTTTTTTTAGGTCTTGGCTCCATGTCTGGGCAGCATACTCAACCATGGAAAGATAAACTAGAAGAATACAGAGAATTGTATGGAGGCACCAATACACGAGAGCTAAACTATTGGACGTGATGACCAAACAACACCAGATGAAGACACGACGACGTTTCGACTTGATAATGGTCCAGAACGGACCGAAACGTCGTCGTCTCTCCACCTTCTGGTGTGTGGTTTGGTCAACATATCTTCAGCCACGTTATTGTCACTCATCGTCTGTTAACTACAGGACGTGTTACAACAAGGAACTTTTCTAAGCTAACATATCAGTGGACCCTTAAGAAGCATCAGCTGAACTTTATCTTATATTCTGAACGAGTCGGACATACTCGGAAGGCAAATTGGAAGGCCGCGGGGGTATACATGACCAGTGAACTGACATTTGAGTGTCTAGTGGAAGTAGGAATAACCTAATCAAGTGAAGCGGAGGTCTGGAATGCTAAAGGGAAAACTATGCTGAAGTGACCTATTATATGTATAAATGTATTACAAACCAAATTTTGGGAAGTAACTTACATATCCTTTCTCAACGTACTGAATGTAATGTTCTCCATCGAATATTGTATAAAGTACCTTGAGAAATGATGTAGTTGACATCCGAATTTTGTTTTTAATACTTTAAGATGAATATTGGGTCATTCCTTCACCTCCATGAAAGAGTTTCTAACAAAAATACAATGTGTGATGGATTTCATCACCCAGAAGTGTGATGAACTAGTAACAGAAGTCCTAGTAAAAAGGCTAGTAATACATCTCAAGAGACGCAGATTTGTAATACGTCACCCAAGTGTATTAAAGGACAGTAAATCCCACAGGTTCAATACAATTCTATGACCAGGCGACAAGACTTTGACAAGAAAGAGATGGGCAGGCAGGCAGGTGTGACAGGAAATATTCTCAAGTATATAAGGGAGTACCTAGGCGACACAAAAAAGAAAAAGAGTTACTCTGAAGTGTCCCACAGTAATCGGTACTCAGATATCATGTTTCTGATATATGTAAATGATTTTTCTGGAAAGGGCAATGGTTCATCATGTACCATGATGAATGGTACATTCATTCAGTACCATGAATTGAGCCATATTCAGTACCATGGATGGTGCCATGTTCAGTACCATGGATGGTGCCATGTTCAGTACATTGGATGGTACCATGCTCATCAATGTTGATGCAAATGTTGTGAGAAGGATTAAGACATAGAATGGAATCAAGATGACTCGGATAAACTAAAAAAAAAAAAATGGTCCAACAAGTTGCCACTAGAGTTTAAATTAAGTGCAAAGTAATAAATTTAGGTGGAGGGAGCAGGAGGCAGGAAAGAGGGTATTCAATGGGAGATGAAATACCTCAAGAATCAGATAAAGATCTGCAGAATCAGATGGGAAAAGATCTGCAGAATCAGATGGGAAAAGATCTGCAGAATCAAATAGAGAAAGATCTGCAGAATCAGATGGGAAAAGATCTGCAGAATCAGATGGGGAAAGATCTACAGAATCAAACAGAGAAAGATCTGCAGAATCAAATAGAGAAAGATCTACAGAATCAAACAGAGAAAGATCTGCAGAATCAAATAGAGAAAGATCTGCAGAATCAAATAGAGAAAGATCTGCAGAATCAGATAGAGAACGATCTGCAGAATCAGATAGAGAAAGATTTGCAGAATCAGATAGAGAAAGACCTGCAGAATCAGATAGAGAAAAAATGTTCTAGAACGATTCTAAAAGAGCTTTTAGAAATATTTTTTCAGTGGTATAGTAGTGAACAAATGAAATGCACTATAGGAAGTGATATGGTGGAAACAGACTCCATACACAGTTTCAAATGTAAAGATGAAAGAGCCCGTGCAATAGGCTCAGGGATTTATACACCGGTTGATTGCAGTTTTAGGGGCGGGACTGATGAGTCGAAGTTGAATTCTGGTAAGCACAATTAAGCAAGTACCATTAGGTGTGTACGCTACGTTTGTCTGAAGGTCTCTTGGTTCGCTCATTAGTAGATAGCAAACCCATTCAGCGTCATCCTGGCAAGCCTCTGTTATTCTTAATAACATAATATGTTTGGCGATCTAGCATCGACGTATTGTATTGTATCCGCGCGTTGTATTACAACACTCGGACTGTTGTATTATATATATGTTCGAAAATGTTATTAACAAGTTGAATTTTGTAAATAATGCATTGAAAGACATAGATGAAAATCTAGAAAAACAGAGGGATTTAAAAAAGTGCGAATTTCAAAGAAATACAAAAAAATAAGAAGACTGATTTTGAAAATACACATTCAACATATCTTTCAACTCATCCCCGAAAAGAAAAAGCTTCCATCCTTTAATGTAGTGAGACCTCGCTTGAAAGATTCCATGGGACGAGCGGGCCGTGTCTAAAATACGATCAAAGAGACTTTCATCTCACTTCCGAAACTTCAAAATTCTGATTATTCGCTTCTGTGACAGTCTTGTCCTTAATCCTCGAGACATTGAGAGTGACTTGAGAGGAGGAGGAGGACCGCTTTCTTTAGCTCCTGTCAGTTTCATTAACCACTATTCCCTCTCCGCAATAATTATGGCATATATCACCTTTGTTGCTCAAAGGCTGCCATTAATGTGATCGGAATTTAAGTCTGAATAGGAACGGAATTATAATGGTACGATCGGATGCTGCATTTGATCTCAAGAAGAGGAAAGAGGAGGAGGGGAAGGAAGAGGAGGACGAAGAAGAGATGAACCAAGAGGGTAATCCAAACTCCAAGGAAACGATGCGTCAAGAACGGTCAATTTAATTCAGTTTCTTATTATGCACCTCATACCCGTCCCGGGGGCAAATACGTCACCCTACCCTGACACCATTCATCACATACCATCAGCGTAATTTTAGCGAATTCGTAAACGCTGCTATAGCGAGGGAAAAAGAAGAGACTGTGGCTCCTCGTCCACAGTTTCACGCCTCGATCGGTGGAAATTCGAGGCTTTTAGAGAAATAAGCGAAACTCACAAAGAAATTATTGGAAAGACATAAAGTGGGAGGCTATTACAAATGTTTGTGTTGGTCCCCGTTTTCTGTGGTCAGGAATCTTTTGTTTTTGTTTTACTTGTTGTGTTTATATGTTTGTTTATCTGCTGCTTTTATTTTGTAATGGTTTTGTGTTTTATGATGAGAACTGGTAGTTTAATGCTGAATAATATGTAAGGAAATAATTTAACACTAATTTATATAACATTTATTATATATTATTTGCTGTATCTGTCTGTCTGTCTGCTGACTCTCTTTCTCCTATCACCACCAATGGTAGGGCCGTTGGCTGTCTTCGTAAGCATATGCAAATCAGGCCCACTCGCGGAACGGCACTGTTTAGGGTTCCAAAGAGCCGTCCATATGGAGCTCGGGTGGGGAAGGGGGGTGGGGAGGGGGTATGGAGGAAGACAAGTTGTTAGGGAACTGCGCACTTATGATTGGTAGCGAGGAGGAGAGGCTGGTGTGTTTCCAGTCTGATGATATCGGTCAAGTATGGGGTGGAAAATATGTATGGCCGCTTTATTTTTTGATTGGTATCGGTATTTTTTTTATTATGGTTGATTTCTGTCTTTCAGTAATTTTGACTTTCGTTCCTCTGCGTCAACGCATTCAATGGATTTTTTGTTTTTGTGTATATTTTACAGTTCTCGGATGAACTTATAATTTCAGTTCTAATAATTACAGTTCTTATAATTTTTGTATTATAATCCTGGGAACCTAATGTTGCCAGTATTTTGCTGGACATTTGACATTCCCATTATTCATCCCTCATATTTTCCCCTGAAACTTTCACTACCCATTATTTCTCATTGGTATATTTTTTTCCCTTTTGCCACCCAATTATTTTCCCTGGTATTATCACTTTCTTTTTAATTTACCACTTTCTTAATGGGGTCTTTTTATCCACTTATCTCACATCTGTCATTAATTATTCTTTCCCTTACTCACTTCCTAACCAAAAAAACACTTCCCTGCACTCTTCCTCTTCCTGGCCACACTCACACTCCTGCTATTAGTATCGATATCTTATATCTTCTATTGGTATCGATATCGATATCCTCTCAAACCATAAGTTCCTTTGTTATGATCGTAAGACCTTTCTAAATATTTTCAAGATTAATTTTGCCTTAAGGAGCATTGCAGTATATAATGATATCTAATTCCTTATGTTGACCAAACCACATACTACAGAGTGAATGGACAACGACGTTTCGGTCCGTCCTGGACCATTCTTAAGTCGACTGGGAAACCATAATTCCTTGTGATTTGCTTTCTCTTATGATATTCATTCTCAGTTACGTTTCTGTGTCTTTTCGCACAAGTGCATGCACAAACAATTAATGATAGGTTCCATGCTATCGACAGATTTCATATTAATGGTAGCTTTCAGGTTAATAGCAGGTTCCAGGACAGCTAATGAAAATACGTGGGAGATTAATAACCAAAAAGCAAAAATATATATATATATATATATATATATATATATATATATATATATATATATATATATATATATATATATATATATATATATATATATATAAAATATATATAGTGCCGGCGAGAAATGTATCCCGCCGGCACTCTGATTACCATCAGAGTGCCGGCGGGATGATGGGGAATTAGCCTCGACTACCATCATCTTTTGTCTGGTCGTGATGGTAGAGTGGTGAAGGTGCCCTGTACACCAGTTGCAGAACGAGAACGAGAAATGAGATTTGCTCTCATATATATGCACCCCTGAGTCGGTAAAGTAATTGATATGCATTTATCTATTTGCCTATCAACCTGATAATGTTCATTTTTCCACTTAATTGTTTTAGATCTATTTGCTTTAATAAAAAACTTTAAATAAATATGTTTTAATAAATAAGTTTTATATCCCTTCGGGACATAAAACTCTTCTCAAGGGCATGACAGGGATCACCTCCAGTGTGATAATCCTCCAATTCACACCCCAAGTGAATGTTGAAATGTTCCATTCTTTGACTCAGGTTTTATCCTACGCAGGGTTAAAAAAAATGGGGTAAATTGTGCACTTAACCGTTCTAAATGGGGGCTTAATTGCCGGCCTATTGACATATCGTTATCGGGGCGAGTTAGTTAATTAACTTTAAACAAGCTGTGCACCGATTTTAATCACATGGGTAATTTAGTTGCTTATTAAGGTATCCGTGGGTGATACGCGTAATATTTTCCGGTTATGGTGGTCTATAATGTCAATGTTTTGCCATAACCCAATAGATTGTCGACCTCTGAATCGTTCAGAATGAGGTCAATAAATGAATCCAATAAAGTGTTGAAAAGCGCATCCAAAGAATTGAATTTGGCTGCTTGCGTTTAACGTATGAATTAAAATAAAATTAGGTCAATTACGTACGATGCCCTAAGCGTCATTCTGTATTTGGAGAGGCATTGACCATTATAATATCAGTTCGTAATTGATCATGTCAATCAGGTTAAAGTGATATCATCACCTCCCAATTAGAGAGAATATTTCTATATATAGGTCACTTGATTACACTAATACTCATCACATTCATAGTCATTTAATAAATTACTTGCCTTTTGATACTTATAATTGGTTGATTTCAGAGAGATTTTTGCATATATAATATTTATTTATATACTATAGTTAGCTAAAGCGTGTCTAGCCAATTATAGGAATAGTTGCGCTGCTTTGGTGAATCTGTTTTAGCGAACTATAGGGTTAGTTGAGCTGTTCTAGTATAGCTATTCTTGCCAACTGGGCCGAATACATTGTTCTGCCAAATGTGAGCTGATAAATCACATTAACATGATATATCAATAAACAAATCCAACAGGAGCCTTAATGAGGGTTCGAACCTATTTACTGGTTGTTCCCAGACGCGCTCTAGTCGACTGCACCACGACATGGTAAGTTAACACTGTAATTTAAGAACATATGGGTTGATATCACATCAAACTTGTCTCTCGAAACTCGCAAAAAAAATATATATATATATATATATATATATATATATATATATATATATATATATATATATATATATATATATATATATATATATATATATATATATATATATATATTAGCGTCGCATGCAGGCTGACCAAGACAACAATGGCCTTTGGTAACCTGAATATGGATTCCTTTTATTGTCAAACACACAAAGATAGAGAAAGTTCAGATGAACGCCACCAAATTACTACTGGAAACAAGAAGAAGGCGTTTCGAAGAATGAGATAAACTAAAACCACGTCACTGAAAGACACAAAAGTCAGAGAAGGCATGATTACAACATTAAAATTCCCCAGGGAAAATTGATACGACGGGATAATGACATTATTTGGATTGGGTGGTAAACATACAAATGAGAAATGAGTTTTAAGTGTGAAATAGTGGAGGCAGACTCCATGCACAGCTTAAAAATTGCACATGTAACAACACCAAGTCTGCTCAGAATCATGTATACCAGCTGAGAGGAAAAAACCGAAGTGCTCAAAAATCAATTAACTGGACGTAGAGAACACAGATACACGAACATAATGAGAAAAAGTAAATGAGATGAAAATTGAGGAGACGAAGAGAGACAGACTCGCCAGAGTGGAAGACATATCTGTGCCGTCATAGTAATACATGAAGCCAGTGGAACTCGTACGTTAAAAAGGCATACGATCCTCTTTCCCTTTCCACGGCATTAGAGTGAAGTGGGATCCCGGAGGCCGCACCAGACCCTCTGATGGCGAGATCCTGATGATGTTCATTGCGTTTATAGCTGGACCAGAGACAAGGGATTTTAGTCCCCAGTTTTTCTTCCGCTTTCTGTTTCCCTTTTTATGTTTCGGGAGTTGTCTGACTGCCGGAAATTAGCAATGAAGGTGTTTTTTTCGTCTGAGTAGTGTGTGTGTATCCACCTAGTTGTATTCACCTAGTTGTGCTTGTGGGGGCTAAGCTCTGCTCTTCCGGCCCGCCTCTCAACTGTTAATCAACGGTTTCTACTACTACTATTTTTATTACCACACACACACACACACACACACACACACACACACACACACACACACACACACCAGGAAGCAGCCCGTAACAGCTGACTAACTCCCAGGTACCTATTTACTGCTAGGTAACAGGGGCATAGGGTGAAAGAAACTCTGCCCCTCGTTTCTCGCCGGCGCTTGGGATCGAACCCGGGACCACAGGATCACGTGTGTAGCGTGCTGTCTGCTTGACCGGCCGGCGTGTGTGTGTGTGTGTTTGTGTGTGTGTGTGTGTTTGTGTGTGTGTGTGTGTGTGTGTGTGTTTGTGTGTGTATTCCCCTAAATTACACTCACCTACATGTACTTTCAGGGTAAAGCGTCTGCACTTATTTATTCAAGTGAACCGACTGGATATAGCACATAACGCTGGCTTCTCAGCGTTATACGTTGAAATAAAAAAAATCTGCATCGAAATGACCTCAAGAATTTCGTAATAAACTGCGCTTCATTTGCGACTCTTATTGAAAAAAAAAGCACGCTGTTGTCTGTGTTTCACCTGAATCTGTTTCATCTGTTTCCACATCAGTCACCTCATTCTGATAAGGTGATTGAACATTCTTGGCGTCGTATCCATACAGTCAACATGAAGATCTGCCAGGAAAGTATGATATGTTTGAACTATAAACTAACGTAAGGTGGATGATATCTGGTTGTCTGTATATTTTAATGTATTATTTTTGGTCAAACATGATGGTGTTCCTTGGAACTCGGACGTTCTATACCTCGATAACGTGTGCTTGGTTATGCGACGTGGTGTAGCCAGCGGGAGGAGTTAGGCCTGTTACGTCAATTACGAGACCCCGACCATGATTGGTTAGTGGCACGACACATACTTGTGCGACGAGGGAATACTCACAATGTTGACCAATCCACACTCTAGAAAATAAAGGGACGACGACGTTTTCTTCATTTTTCCCAGCTTCAAAATTCCTTCATTTTCTAGTGTGTGGATTGGTCAACATACTCCAGCCACGTTATTGTGACTCATCGTCTGAATACTCACAATGTTAACCTCACAAAGGAGTCCCACATAAAAGTAACCTCACAAAGGTAACCTCACAAAAGAGTCCACATGAAAGTAACATCACAAAGGTAACCTCACAAAGGTAACCTCACAAAAGTAACCTCAAAAACTGAACTTCACCAATTAAATGTCACAAACCTGACAAAGGAAGCTTAAATTATTTGCATCACATTATCTCCAGAGGGAAAAAAAAGTCACAAGGAAAACAAAAGATTTAGGCTCATTTTGGCTCCACATTACTGAAGACTCACGAATGCTGCTT
The DNA here is from genome assembly GCF_040958095.1 of Procambarus clarkii. Lineage (NCBI taxonomy): Eukaryota > Metazoa > Arthropoda > Malacostraca > Decapoda > Cambaridae > Procambarus > Procambarus clarkii. The sequence continues at coordinate 21,654,571 of NC_091165.1, forward strand.
GCTAAGCTTCGGGGGATTGTTGGCAGCTTGAAGGAAAAAAATAAAATTAGCATTTAAGCGGATCTTGCGGGATTTCTTCGGACTTCCGGAGTCGAGGAAAAAAAATTCCCACGAAAAACAAAAGGGACTTTTTATTGCTCGTTTTCATTTAAGGGAAGCGGGTGTGAATTCACTCACTGTATATATTACAGTCTTAGTTCGAATGCTACTCGATTATTTATTCAGAATAAATCGTGCTAAAATTGAATCATATATAATTTACGTTTAACAACTATTTTTTTTGGAAATGTGTTAAATATTTGTATTTGTTAGTTCTGTTAAAAGTTGACCAGACGTGAAAATTTGGCATTAAGAAAAATTATTTTATTTGCGAGTCAACCGCATTAAAGTTTTTAACAATACATTTATGACTAGTATTGTGAAAAGTGTTACTAATTATTAATATAGCAAAATCAAAATGTTTTCTTTAGTAATAATGACATTCTTTATCATCTGTCCTAACGTTATTGAGCACTAAAATTCTAGATTAGCTGTCATGACGTTACTGAGCACTAAAATCGTAGATCAGCTGGCTTGACGTTATTGAGCACTATTGAATTCTAGATGAGCTGTCTTGACGTTACTGAGCACAGAAAATATTCACCATGACTCTTTTAAGTTGCTGAGCACAAAAGTTCCGTATCAACTGTCCTGAAGTTCTTGAAGCCTGAATAACCGGTTTGTAAATTCTTAGTTCACATCTTTCCACTGTTTTTTTTTTTTTTTAACCAGTCTTTCCTTTTTCCACTCGATTTCGCTCTCGCTTCCATCTCCAATCTCACCGCAAAATCTGGGAGTCCCTCCTTTCCATTTCATTTGCTCCTACTCTTTCTCTCTCTCTCTCGCTCTTTAACTCTCTCTTCCATTTTGTCAATAGCTTTTACACTCCTAGCCACCAATACTCTTTTTTTTCCTGCGTATCTGTGTTCCTTTACCTATTCCTCTATAATTCCTTTTTCCATTAATCGTTTCTTTTATTTAACAAAAAAAATCCTTTGTTTGTTTCCGGTCAAAAAAGCTTTTATCGTCCACTCGTTTAATATTTTATGTGGAATGGATATTCTTTGAAAGTACACTTCTTCAGTTTAGTGCTGGTGCGTCCGACGGGATTTATACACCGTCACCCCCCCACCTCCCCTGGCCCGACTCCACTACACTACTCCACATAACTAATCTCTCTCCGACCTCTCTCACTCCTTTCCAATATGCCACTCGATGTACACTAAAGTATATAGATGCATCATTTCCATTATGCCCACTCTACATGCAGCCAATTTTCCTCCTCACCGCTCCTGTGCCAGGTAAGTCCACTACGGGCTCACCATAGCCCGTGCTACTTGGAACATGTTCCGGGTAGCTGAATCTATAACAACAACAACTCATTCTCTCCATCTTCATTATGCCGTCCAAATCCACAACTCTCCCTCTCCACCCAACTCATAAGAGCATAACAATAAACCAGACTATAGAGGGCCTATTGATCCTTATGAGGTAGTTCCGATTAATATCCTTCCCCTATTGTGGCTAGCTTAGTGGCTCAGTTGATTGGGCGATCGTCTGCCCCCGGGGGTTAGGGGGTAGGGGGTTTGAGGCTCCTATTGCTAAGGCGAATGAAATGTTTTTAGCCACGTTTATTAGAGTAGAAATATTTTTTGCTTGGGCGTGGATCACCCAATTCCTTTGTGATCCATTCCCTTTCCTTAAAGTTCCGGTTGGGCAGCAGTTGATGCCTCTGGAGTCAGTAGATTTAGTTGTCTTTTCCATTTTCACTGTGGTTTTCGTGCATGTATATCTATATATGTATGCACACATGAATATTTATGCATTTATATATATATATATATATATATATATATATATATATATATATATATATATATATATATAAATATATATATATATATATATATATATATATATACACAAATATGTGGGCATATACACAGTTAAATTCAAGGTAACAGGGTGTGTGTGTGTGTGTGTGTGTGTGTGTGTGTGTGTGTGTGTGTGTGTGTGTGTGTGTGTGTGTGAGAGAGAGGAGAGAGAGAGAGAGAGAGAGAGAGAGAGAGAGAGAGAGAGAGAGAGAGAGAGAGAGAGAGAGAGAGAGAGAGAGAGAGAGAGAGAGAGAGATGAGGGGGGGGGGGGAATTTCTCCGTCTACAAGAATTCCATCTCCTCCATATCAAAGGCCAAAGCGACTGAGTTTACAATCAAATCTACATACCAAAATAGGGGCGATTCAGTGGGAAAACCATGTTAAGCATCCACATTATATATATATATATATATATATATATATATATATATATATATATATATATATATATATATACATATATATATATATATATATATACATATATATATATATATACATATATATATATATATATATATATATATATATATATATATATACATATATATATATATGTATATATTATTAAATATGACCGAAAAAGTAAGATTAATAATTCTAACACGAATTTTCTCAATCTTTCGTACATTACGCTTCACTGTTGGAGGTAAATCAAAAATCACTTCTCCAAAATTCATTTTTATTTCTAGTCTGACGCGACACGGGCGCGTTTCGTAAAACTTATTACATTTTCAAAGACTTCACAAATACACAACTGATTAGAACTTGCGTTTCCCTGATTCTATATCTACATTTGAGTGAGGTGGGAAGGGTGATGTGGCATTACATTTGAGTGAGGTGGGAAGGGTGATGTGGCATTAACACAAGACAGAACACTAGGGGATATTAATAGGGTATTAAAAGTATCAACACAAGACAGAACAGAAACAATGGGTATTGAATAGAAGTGTTTGTAGAAAGCCTATTGGTCCATATTTCTTGATGCTTCTATATTGGAGCGGAGTCTTGAGGTGGGTAGAATATAGTTGTGCAATAATTGGCTGTTGATTGCTGGTGTTGACTTCTTGATGTGTAGTGCCTCGCAAACGTCAAGCCGCCTGCTATCGCTGTATCTATCGATGATTTCTGTGTTGTTTACTAGGATTTCTCTGGCGATGGTTTGGTTATGGGAAGAGATTATATGTTCCTTAATGGAGCCCTGTTGTTTATGCATCGTTAAACGCCTAGAAAGAGATGTTGTTGCCTTGCCTATATACTGGGTTTTTTGGAGCTTACAGTCCCCAAGTGGGCATTTGAAGGCATAGAAGGGACTGTAAGCTCCAAAAAACCCAGTATATAGGCAAGACAACAACATCTCTTTCTAGGCGTTTAACGATGCATAAACAACAGGGCTCCATTAAGGAACATATAATCTCTTCCCATAACCAAACCATCGCCAGAGAAATCCTAGTAAACAACACAGAAATCATCGATAGATACAGCGATAGCAGGCGGCTTGACGTTTGCGAGGCACTACACATCAAGAAGTCAACACCAGCAATCAACAGCCAATTAATGCACAACTATATTCTACCCACCTCAAGACTCCGCTCCAATATAGAAGCATCAAGAAATATGGACCAATAGGCTTTCTACAAACACTTCTATTCAATACCCATTGTTTCTGTTCTGTCTTGTGTTGATACTTTTAATACCCTATTAATATCCCCTAGTGTTCTGTCTTGTGTTAATGCCACATCACCCTTCCCACCTCACTCAAATGTAATGCCACATCACCCTTCCCACCTCACTCAAATGTAGATATAAAATCAGGGAAACGCAAGTTCTAATCAGTTGTGTATTTGTGAAGTCTTTGAAAATGTAATAAGTTTTACGAAACGCGCCCGTGTCGCGTCAGACTAGAAATAAAAATGAATTTTGGAGAAGTGATTTTTGATTTACCTCCAACAGTGAAGCGTAATGTACGAAAGATTGAGAAAATTCGTGTTAGAATTATTAATCTTACTTTTTCGGTCATATTTAATAATATATGTCTACAGGAAAGACTGCTACCAAAATATACTAATATATATGTATATATATAATAGAGAGAGAGAGAGAGAGACACGGGTGCAGGAAGGGAAGAGTGGTATGAGCTAGTAACTAGCCGGCAACCTACCAAAATGTACCAATCACCGGAGCAAGACCGGATGCCGATCATTCCACATATCCGGAAAAGGACAACTTGCTTTGAGCCATTACTCGAGTACAAACCCCGCAGCTAGAAGAGTACCCGGACACCAACACACAGCTTCTGTCCAATACAGCGTACGTCTATATACAGGCACTGATAATATTTAGAATAGTCTAATTGACAAAGGTACTTTATCAAACGAAAATAAACAGTGTTACTGTTACATGTCAAGGTTTTTGATAGGTCATGTTAGAATAGGTTAGGTTTGGATAGGTTTGGTTAGGATAGGTTAGGTTATTATAGGTTATGTTAGAAAGGTTAAGTGAGGATAGGATAGGTTAGGGTTAGATCTATATTAGGATAGGTCTTGGTTAGGAGAGGTCTAGATCGATGTTTTAGTCAGTTTTATGTTATATAAAGTAGGCGGGCATAGTATTTTGGGTAAGATTCGAAACGTAGCAAATGAGGAAATCTTCTTAATTTCCAGCAAGGGATAAATACACCAGGATCTGTGTACACACACACACACACACACACACACACATACTCCTGGAGTATGCAGCCCCAGCATGGAGTCCATATCTAGTCAAGCATAAGACTAAACTGGAAAAGGTTCAAAGGTTTGCCACCAGACTAGTACCCGAGCTGAGAGGTATGAGCTACGAGGAGAGACTACGGGAATTAAACCTCACTTCGCTGGAAGACAGAAGAGTTAGGGGGGACATGATCACCACATTCAAGATTCTGAAGGGAATTGATAGGGTAGATAAAGACAGTCTATTTAACACAAGGGGAACACGCACAAGGGGACACAGGTGGAAACTGAGTGCCCAAATGAGCCACAGAGATATTAGAAAGAACTTTTTTAGTGTCAGAGTGGTTGACAAATGAAATGCATTAGGAAGTGATGTGGTGGAGGCTGACTCCATACACAGTTTCAAATGTAGATATGACAGAGACCGATAGGCTCAGGAATCTGTACACCTGTTGATTGACGGTTGAGAGGCGGGACCAAAGAGCCAGAGCTCAACCCCCGCAAACTCAACTAGGTGAGTACACACACACACACACACACACACACACACACACACACACACACACAGTGTGTGTGTGTGAGGGGCCGGTGGTCGAGCGGACAGCACGCTGTACACGTGATCCTGTGGTCCCGGGTTCGATCCCGGGCACCGGCGAGAAACAATGGGCAGAGTTTCTTTCACCCTATGCCCCTGTTACCTAGCAGTAAATAGGTACCTGGGAGTTAGTCAGCGGTCACGGACTGCTTCCTGGTGTGTGTGTGTGTGTGTGTGTGTGTGTGTGGTGTGGGGGGGGGGGAATAGTAGTAGTAGTTAGAAACAGTTGATTGACAGTTGAAATGCAGGCCGAAAGAGCAGAGCTCAAACCCCGCAAGCACAACTAGGTGAATACAACTAGGTAAATACACACACACACACACACACACACACACACACACACACACACACACACACACACACACACACACACACACACACACACACACAACGGTCCCTATTGCTACCTTGTTACAAACTATTACAAAAGTTGTTACATCTTGGTGTTATGCTTTTTAAATGACATGTTAGAAACTTGTTTCAACTTGCTGGAGAGTTGTTAGAAGGTGGTATACACCTTATTCGATCGTTGCTACAACGTATCGTTTCGTCGTGTTAGGCAGTTAACAGTTCATCGTCAAACCATTGGGCAAATACTCGTTTATGAATAAAGAGCAGTTTACTGGCCTCGCTGATTACTGTGTTTGAATCTTGGTGGAAGAGTACTTTGCTAAAATGGTTCACAAACATATAATTCCAGTCTCCGCCACTTGAACCGAAACAACTATCCAAATCCTACCCTGGACTTAACTATATGCAAAACCGTCTTATAAAAATATAATTTGGTAAAGAAAAAAGTTAAGTTTTTTATTATGTAGTTCGGTAAAAAAGTGTGCGATTAATTATTTATTAACATCTTTATTGACAAAATTCATTTCAATTTTGCTTAATCTGAGGATTTCAATTAAGTTTGAAGACGACTGCAGCTTCAAGGAGCATAGAGGCTACGGATGAGCAACTCGTCCTTATCAACAAAAGGCAAATGCTCGCTAATCCAACCACCTCCACCTCCACCCAATCCCCCCACCCCCCCCCCCCGTTTATGAATGAAAAGTAACTTACACACGCTTAACTGATAACCTGTGAACTTTTTCTGAACTCCGTTCACAGGTTAGATTAGGTTCGAGAAACCCATCTCTCCTAAGTGCTTCATCCACATACTGCAAATATCAATAAAGTAATCTATTCGGTTTTTGTTATTTGCCATCGGAACCTAACCACCTAATCTAAGCAAGGCATAACTAATCATCACATTTTAATATTTAATAATAACTTACTGAGAAAACAAATAATTGTGGATACGAAGTACGTTTAAATTGACGAATGCGTCTTTAGGTTGAGCTACGTCAGGACGAGCCTAGCCTGAGGACAGGTGGATGATTGGTCACCGGATGCAGTCAAGTGAGCCATATTTAAGGTCTAAAGTCCAGGGACGTTAAGGTGACCTTGACTCAAATTTCTCGAGACCAACTGCGCAGGACTCGAGAATTACGTGTCGCAAATTGCGTTCCCTGAAACGTCTATTTTCCCACGCTGTATGCCAACATGAAATGAAGGGAATTTGTATTGTAGGAATAGCGGGAAAGGGACTACTGCTTTCTGAAATGTGTTCACATCTCTAAAGTTCGGTCACATTCATGAAGTTCACATATATGATGCACCGTCAAATACCTGAAGCTCGCTCAAATACATGAAGCTCGCTCACATGCGTATCATTCTCTCTCAGAATATTTGTAGATCTCGTTTTTACTCTAGCTGAGTAAAAGTAGCTGAGCTGGCCTTCTAAGAAGATACGGAGGCAGCTCTACAGTAGAGCTGTTCAGTCTTGAAAAACAAAAAAAAAAATGGATATTATCTTTTGGTCGTCTTAACCTTTTTGAGAAAATGCCTGCAATATTACCTTTAAAAATTACCGCTAGTCTAAAACATGATTGATTACTCTGAAGGCTGAGATAACATCAGCCTTGACTTCCAAGACTTCATTTTAATCGGGGTGGGGGGAAGGGGGGGGGGTAGGAAGAGGATTCGTAATTCTCGAAGAAAACTTAAGACTGTTCTGAACAAAGAGTTAACTTCACCTTAAGCCAGAGAGTCTTTTAAGTCATCAATCTATCTTAACTACAGATCCTCAGGTCTTGGTTCGAGCCTCGTTGCAGAGATTGTTGAAGCAGTGTCGTGTAATCTCAGCCTTAACTTGGACTCAATTAAGTCCAGGGACATTAAGGTGACCTTGACTCAAAGGTTGAGTCAACTTTAGGTCACCCAAAGGTCACTGAGCGGTCACCTTGACGCCTGACTGACCTTTCGAGAGTCAGGATGCTGTCACAAGATGTGATTCTCTGTTATATGTTATAATGTGCATATATGTGTACTCCTTCTGAAGATGTATTAATATACGAAAGTACTTAAGAAAATTCCTGTTTCAATTCCTCCTCCATGGTCTGACACTGTCACATTTTTAATCACGCGTTTATTTTTCGTGATTTACACACACATGTGTATATATAAGATGTGGACATAAGTGAACATATATGCTTATATGTATACATGTATATATCCATACTATAAGAGAATTTTTGTCAGTCTATCCAAAGTTTGAGGCCAGACGCTTGAGGATAGCCTCACTCAAATTTGCAAGGGAAATGGTCTGGGGTACAGGTCGGACATAGGCTTCTCGGGGTAGGTCTAAGTTAAATGCTTTCAAAGTATTAATAATTATAAAGAACCGCATGCCTTTTTCATGGAGTAAAATGTGATGCAGGTATTCTTATTAACATGGAATTTTAATAATCACAAGTAAGCAAAACAAAGGAAAATAGAAGAAGAGGAGAAACGCAATTTGAGAAAACCATTCAACTGTTTTAGTGCATCTTAAGGGGGTGGGATAACAGTGTGAGGGGGGGGGAGGGGGAAAGACGAAGGGGGAGACCAAGGGGGAATGGGGTCGAGGGGTTAAGGAGGGGGGGGGGGTGGAGGAAGCAAGAAGTTGGGGGTGGAAAGTCGGAGATCGAAGGGAGGGACAAAGAAGAAAACCAAAGGGATGAAGAAAGAGGGTTTAGGGGAGTACTCGGGCGGAAAGTGTGGGTAAACGGTGGATAGAGAGGGAAGAGACCCGGGTATAGCTGGGTATACCCGTTTAATGAATATATATATATATATATATATATATATATATATATATATATATATATATATATATATATAGATAGATAGATAGATAAATATATATATATATAATCAGAAAGAGAGCAGCCCTGAGACTACTGGGAAAGGGAACGGAGAATTCAATTTGGGAGAGCGCAGCAAATTCACTTACATGTAATGTTGACGTAATGCAATAATTCGCTGGAACATTTTCTGTCATACTTACACTTAAAGGAGACTCGTGAGGGGTAACGCTGAATGTTTGATTTGCTTCAGTAATTTTAAGGTATATATTCCGTCAGGCTGTGAAGCATAGGTCACTGATGGGAAAATTTTCAAGATAAGATATGATATCATATAACCAGCCATTAGTGCATACATTATATATATATATATATATATATAAATATATATATACATATATATATATATATATATATATATATATATATATATATATATATAATATATATATATTGCATCCATGGTTCGAAGTACGTTTAAATTGTACGTACAATTTAAAACGTACTTCGTATCCACGTATCCACACACACACACACACATATATATATGTGTGTGTGTGTGTGTGTATTGTAAACAATGTAAGTGCATGTTTAAAAAGGAGATTTTGTGCGAGAAAATATTGAGAAATAACCGTGTTAAATGTAGAAAAACAGCCTGGAATATTATAAGACATAGAAGGAACTATTGGGAAATGAGTGTATGACACATGTTTATGTTGAAACATTATTGGAACTGGGCACTTCGAGAGAGTTGAGCGCATGGCCCCTGGGTAAGGAGTGCTATGGGATTTCTCAAGGAATTAGGTTCCAGGCTCATTGACATCACCAGAGGCCCAAGGGCTGCCAGGTTTTTAGTTTCAGCGCTTCATTGTGGCGATCCAGAGGGGAAACGCCTGCTGCATCCTCGGTTCCTTTCCGGAAGTGGAGGCGCTCCGAGAGATCCATAACCTTTAAGCACTCATTGTATCAACCAATTACATCTTGTAACCTTAAAATATCTAATGAAGCACAACAAAACACAGAAGGAACGGGGTGGTAGGAAATACACACGCAGAAAAACTGTATTAGAGGGGACCTAAACATTCCCTCTAATGCGTTGTGTGTGCTTTCCTCCGAGGTTAAGGGCCCCTTTCTTCCAGCCAGAGGTGGTATAAGGGTTTACCACCTCTGGTTGCATTTGTAGGGACCCTCGGCCTCGAAGAAGACGATATATAGGATGCCGGGAAAGCCTTGTGGGGCAACCTCGTACACTCACATATTGTCTTCTACCACCCTCCATATATTGTGCATTTTGTCATTTAATTATATTTAGAACTTCATTACACAAAATGGGTTACAACATTGGTTACATGCAAGGAACAAGGCTGCTTGTCACAGGTTGTCGAGTTCCTCCAGCTCCTCAGATAGCGGGCAGGAACCATGGATGCAATGTGCATTTTCTCTCTGGATTGCCACACTAAAGCGCTGAAAGAGGAAACTTTCAGCTCTAGCGTCTTTTGTTGATTCATTTAGCTTGGAACACAGCTCCTTCAAAAAACTAGTATCACTTTTACTCCCAGGCACCAAGTGTCTCTGGGGCAACGGGGACAAAATTGCAGTGGTGATCAAGATCTCTACTTTTAAGAGACTTGGCTGCTTCCCAGTGATTGGCAGCACCTCCTGCCTGTGCAGCACTGATGTCAACATAGGTGTTGGCCAAAGTTGAAACGCAAGTGTAGTCCCACACCAACTGTCTACCATTCTTCCAGAGGTTTACCGTGATCCCGTCTGGCAGACCGACAGGCTGATCAGAGTTGCGGGGCATTAGGAAACGAGGTTTCTCTTCTGGAGAACAGGCTGTGGTAAGCCATATATATATATTATATATATATATATATATATATATATATATATATATATATATATATATATATATATATATATATATATATATATCTTCATTTGAGTGTGTGGAGAGAGAGACGAATAAGGCGTATGTTACTGTACAGCAAATATTTCATTAATGCATCATCGGAAATGGGCCATTTTGAGCTCTACACAAAATCCAGAATTCCAAGATATTACCAGAAAAGGACCGAAAATAAAATCTTGTGAATAATCATTTCACAGGCCAATTCCGATCGAACACTTTCCAGCCTAAACCCGTCCCCTCGATGTTGATTTCAAACACTCGGGTGAAGATTTATAAAATATTGAATGTTTACAATATGACACCGGGCGTCACGATTTTTGTTAAACAGCGTTTTGTCGAATTTGAAAGATTAATAGTATTAATAGGATTTAAGAGAATTAAGAGAATCAACAGGATTAACAACATGCAGGTATATTATTAACCCTACATTTTAATACTTGTCCATCGTGTTGAGAATCACAAGGGTCGGGGAAAATATTAGCAACATCGTGGCAATCTGTCCTCACACTTGATACACCAACATTTTTTTTACGCATCGAAGCTCTAACTGCCCTATTAAATTGAAAGAGTATTGTTGACGATGTCTCAGATTGATGAGCACTGTCCTTGATACATTAGCTGGGTTACCCCTGGATCTTGCGCTTTTTGTCAGACATTACTAATGCAGTATTTACATGCATACTGCATTATGCATGCAGTATTTCGAAGCCGGCTTCGAAGCCGAAGCCGGCTTCGTTCATTCGTGCTATAGAAAGGACCTAAAGCTACTGTTTGATGAACATGATATTGATTCGTCAGAAGGGGCCCAATAGAGTGACCGACCCCCCCCCCCCATTGTTCCAGTCCTTTTCTGCCTAGTCGTTAAAGAGTTAACTAAGATCTAGTCCAGCAAGTTTAACATCTGGTTCGTGGATGGTGGTACCATAGCTGGTTCCCAAGACTCCCTCCTGGAGGACATCAGAATAATTCAGGAGCATCTATAGTATTTAGGACTCACCCATGAACTCACATCTAATTGCGAAATAACCTCTTCCAACCTGTATATTATAGATACAGGATATAGATACAGAATCAAATACAGGATATTTTGTCTGACATCCATGTAGTCAAACCTGACGACAGCACGCTCCTAGGAGCTCCTCTTTGGCTGCAGGTCATCGATGAGTTAAGATCGCTTAAGTGATGAGGCTGGATGAGAGGACTGAAGATATTGATGCTCACGACACACTTTACCTCATAACCAGATGTCTGTCTCCGCCCAGGATCACCAACTTTCTGAGATGTTCACCATATTCCTATAGAATGAAATTTTGTGAATATGACCACTCACTGAAATCACTTTCAGAGAAAAACCTTAACATTTCAGTGACTTACAGTGTAAAGAAGCCTCCCTTTCACTCAGACTTGTGGGCCTCGGAGTTCGTAGAGCAACGCAAGTCGCTGTACCGTCCTTCCTGTTCGATGCAGCATCTGACCACCAGGTGTAGGAAATCCTACCGGATTATCTTGGCCAACTGCAGAGGGGGGTACACAAACCCAGGTTTAAACCATGTGCCACTTAGTGGATTTCTCTCGGAGCCCCAACACCCCCAACAAACTGCCATCAAAAGCCCACTAGCAACCCAGCTCGGATGGCCCCATTGAAGACCGAGCAGCTGCAGTGTGCAGCCTATTTGCTGCAACAACAACATGCGACATTGCTCGCTTCACAGAAGTAGCAACTCTCTATGCGGGTGATTTCCTATTAGCAGCACTAATGTCAGCCACTAGCACTCGTCTCACTGCTAGCCCTCCGAATTGCAACGCCTTGCTGCCCCAGATCCGCGCTGAATATAGGTGTATTTACAGAGAGGTGGTAGCTGACAGGTGCAGGCAACGGGGCTTAAAGCACAGGGGGATAGCATTAGAGGCACAGTGAAATTAACGAAACCATTAAAAGGTTTCTTACCACGGCTTGATGTCCAGCAGAGAGAGAGCCCTGTTGTCAAATTCCCCTGTAATGATGATGATCCTGTTGGTCAACCAGAGAGTATCACAGTGAACCCTTGGCAGACCGGCATGCAGTTGGTGTACTCACCTAATTGTACTCACTTAATTGTGCTTGCGGGGGTTGAGCTTTGGCTCTTTGGTCCCGCCTCTCAACTGTTAATCAACTGGTGTACAGATTCCTGAGCCTACTGGGCTCTATCATATCTACATTTGAAACTGTGTATGGAGTCAGCCTTCATCACATCACTTCCTATTGCATTCCATTTATTAACTACTCTGACACTGAAAAAATTCTTTCTAACGTCTCTGTGGCTCATCTGGGTACCAAGTTTCCACCTGTGTCCCCTTGTTCGTGTCCCACCCGTGCTGAAGAGTTTGTCTTTTTCTACCCTGTCAATTCCCCTGAGAATTTTGTAGGTGGTTATCATGTCTCCCCTTACTCTTCTGTTTTCCAGGGATGTGAGGTTCAGCTCCTTTAGCCTTTCCTCGTAGCTCAATCCTCTCAGTTTCCGGGACGAGTCTGGTGGCATACCGCTGAATCTTCTCTAACTTTGTCTTGTGTTTAACTAGGTATGGACTCCAGGCTAGAGCTGCATACTCTAGGACTGGTCTTACATAAGTGGTATACAGGATTCTGAAAGATTACTTACACAAGTTTCTAAAGGCAGTTCTTATGTGAATGAACGTGTGCATGAACCTTGGCTAACACACTGACGTCAGTGTTACACAACTACGTGATGTTGTGAATCACAACAAGCGTGATGTTGTGAATCACAACAAGCGTGATGTTTTGAATCACAACAAGCGTGATGTTTTGAATCACAACAAGCGTGATGTTTTGAATCACAACAAGCGTGATGTTTTGAATCACAACAAGCGTGATGTTTTGAATCACAACAAGCGTGATGTTGTGAATCACAACAAGCGTGATGTTGTGAATCACAACAAGCGTGATGTTTTGAATCACAACAAGCGTGATGTTTTGAATCACAACAAGCGTGATGTTTTGAATCACAACAAGCGTGATGTTTTGAATCACAACAAGCGTGATGTTTTGAATCACAACAAGCGTGATGTTTTGAATCAACAACAAGAGAATCAGGCAAGCCTCATATGAAAAGAGAACTGAATCGCCATTACAGTTTGGTCCCACTGTTTCGGAAAGAGTTGGTGGCTAGGCTGAAAATGCCAAAAGTTGTTAGAGGGATCTGGGTTCTAAGCTAATGGAAACAACAAGATACCCTAAGAGCTGCCAGCTTTCTTTTCCACCGCTTCAGCGAAGCAATACAGAGGGAAACCCACAATGAATCTCAAGGTCCTACCCGCTATCTGAGGATCGAAATTAGGAAATATCGAGAGATTAGGAAATCGACAGCCTATGTCAAATAACTTTGCACCATGTAGCAAGTCCATCTGTGAAATAAAGCTTAAAAAGAACAATACAAATAAATAAGACAGGTGGTAGGAAAAGACAGTGTGTAAACTCCCGGGAGAGAGAGCCTCACAAGACTTTATCATTCTTCCTCACCCCCGGGTGCTGCATATCTTCAAGTCTGAGGGTCCCTACAAAGACACCTAGACGTCTGTATATTCATATATAACAGTATCAGACCACGAAGCAATGATTAAGACTGGAAATTCCTTGAGCAGTTTCGTATTTAATCAATACATCTTCTGTTATCACAATAGATGTAATAATACATCTTTAGAAGCATCCTTCTGAAGATGTATTATTAAATACGGAAGGGTTTAAGGAATTTCTTGTATTAATACTTCCTTCGTGATTTGACATTGTCACATTGTTCATCACGTGTTAATTTTTTCGTGATTCACACACACACACACACATATATATATATATATATATATATATATATATATATATATATATATATATATATATATATATATATATATATAAATATATATATATATAAATATATATATATATATATATATATATATATATATATATATATATATATATATATATATATATATTAATAAAGGTCTTCATATATATATGAAGAAAGGTCTTACAAAGAAAGGTCTTCATATATATATATATATATATATATATATATATATATATATATATATATATATATATATATATAAATATCACGCACCAAGGCTCTCAAATCTTAAAATATTAGTGAGTACATCTGGGTTAAATAATTTTTGATCAAGCTGTTCCTGCCGGAACTAAGCTTAATCTGCGCCTTGGAGCAAGGAATCTTACCCATAAATCCTGCTCAGCTCCAGATCCTTGAGTCTAGCTTTAAATCTCCTCCATGAATTCACGGAAGCAGCTTTCTTGAGAACCCGACGTGATTTAAGTTCCAATAAAGATCAGTAATGAGCAGTGTGCTATCAAAACAGTTCCAGGATAACGTGACGTTGGTTATCTCCAGAGAGCAGAAGTAGCGGGGGGGGGGTTAATGATCAAATGCAGGCTCCCGATTAATATAACCCAGGGAATGGTGAATACAATTATGCGGCAACTAGACGCTAATGATGATATATGGAAAACTATGTAATAACTCTCTCTCACGTACAAACATACACACACGCACGTGTGCGCGCACGCACGCACGCACGCACGCACACACACACACACACACACACACACACACACACACACATACACACACATACACACACACACAAACACAAACACACTTAAGAAGGTGGAGAAAAAACACATCTACTCTACTAATACTTAGACATACTTGCACACGCGCATGCACAAACACAAACCCACACACATCCAGGAGTCAATGCTCGATCCTACAGGTACAAAAAGGTCAGACGCATGCACTCGTACGCAAAAGCACTCGCTCAGTCATACGGACGCCTAAAAAGATACGCTAAAGACCTACGTGGAAGTAGCTTCATAGGACAAAGAAAGGTCTTCATTAGCGAGAAATAACATATGTCCTCGTGGCGCAGTAGTACAAAGGTTTTATTCAGGGTTCGAACCTGGGTTGGGTGGGAGGGCTCGGCTGAGCTCCGTTCCATAACTGCTTAAATTGGAAGGAGATCAAAATATGTGCATCAGGCTTGACAAGTGTGAGAATCGACAGTAGCAAAAAGAATCTTGATTTGAGTTGCAATTTAGAATGATACAGAAGCATTTGGAGGGAAAACAAATTTGAAGAACATATATATATAAAGAAATCAGATACACACTTTGAGTTAAATCGAGCATTTTGGGAGATGTTTTGCTAAAAGTTTATTAGACAGCTTAGATTTAGTGATGCTGAAGATAAGAAAGTGGAGCTGAAAGAACGTTATTAAACTCATTATTCTCGAAAAGAGGTAGAAAGTTATTTTTTTGTTTAATACTTAAAAATTAGCCTCCAGAGGAGATAGTTACGGTGACTGTCTCAGGAAGAGACAGTCATAAGACTGTCAAGATATTCAAGATATTCAAGGTATTTCAAGACTTTGAATTTGTCCCTGAAGTATACAGATGAAAATTTACGAAAAAAAAAAAGTCTGATGCATTTTGTAATGCATAATAATTTCTCAAATGTGAAAGCAGTAAAATAATTATCTTCACGGAGCACGTAAGATGAATTGTTGTACCCTTAGAAAAGAAGCGATCGATCCTGGGCGATCACTAGCGACGCAGGCTGTGGGTGTTGACGCTGTAAACAGATAACCACAAGCTCATATAAAGCTGAAACATCACAAATAAATGGAAAACATTCACCTATTTTGCAGAAGTTTCTACTGAATATACTGACGACATATATAGTTACCCACCCATCCTTAAGAGCCTCAATAAGTAGATTCCATTTCGTATGTCATTGAGTGGCGTGAAGAGTTATAACTCAACAAAACAAGTTTAGTTGCAGCGCAACTTCACCCAGTAAAATCATCTCTACTCGACCCTCACCTAAGTTTTACACTTCAGGAACCAACAAAAAAAATAGATGGACATAACTTCTGGGAATAAGAAACCTAAACGGTGATCAGGCACCTTAACAAGACAGGTTCTGGTAGAAGCAGTGATGAGTTTATCTTGTCCTCAACTGAGGGCAGTCTTAAAGGAATATACGCAGAAGAAAAATTACATGTTATGGTAACACAGGCTTGAATCAAACACGACTATTTGGGAGATATATCGACTCCACGGAGGAGTAAAGAGCAGTGGTGATTCACAGCCTTCCCTGTGATTCACAGTCCAGCAACCAGGAGGCCTGGTCGACGACCGGGCCGCGGGGACACTAAGCCCCGAAGCACCTCAAGGTAGCCTCAAGGTAAGGTAGGTCATAAGTATCCACCTACAACTTATCGATGAATTCACCTGGACACAAATATTGCAAAATCTAGTGAATGAAAATGGTCTGCCTATCAAAACGTCTGTGAGGGAGGTAAGGTCATTATCACGAGCACATATATAGCACATGAAGGGAATATGAGATATAGAGGGGAAGAAAGGAAGGAATGGTCCCCAACCAATTTAGTGAATGAAAATAAATCTATCTTATATGAAAATCTATCAAAACGTCTGTGAGGGAGATAAGGTCATTTTCAGGAGCACATATATAGCACATAGGAGAATATGAGATATAGAGGGGACGAAAGGAAGAAATAGTGCCCTACCACCAAGAAGCGACACCATCACTCTACAGTTCGGACCACAGAGGCTAGATTTACTGCAGCACAGAATGACTCTTTTTGTGAACGGACAAAATATTCCATAAATATCATAACTGTAGAGACATCATATAACAAAGAGGTCAGAGGAGACTTTGAGCCAAGCTGAATTGCTCACACAAATAGGTAAGACGGGAGACATGTGTAGAAACAAAGGGGTA
>NC_091165.1:21676687-21682792 GCF_040958095.1 Procambarus clarkii
ATCATGAAAATCTGCCTCCAAATACAGAGCATTTCCACCCTCCCCACATCTGGAAATCTCCCATTCTTCGCGTCCAACTGGAAACTGAGCTTCTCCTACCAAGCATCAGCCCATTCCCAGAATTCCATTATTCAATTAGCACGAGTGAGCCCATATACGTGACTGGGGAGGGGGTGGGGCAGAGGAGGGGGGGTTATAACTCATCATGACAGGCATCACGAGTCCATGAAGCCCCCTTTTTCCTGCTCAGTGGTTCCCTTGTTTTGAATAGCTGAGGTCAGAATCATGTTGTGGGGACTGGAAGGCTAGGCACACAGGCCAGAGCAAATCTGCAGACTGCTGGCGAACTCTGCCGCCCATCAATCAGACAACTGTGTAGCCAGAAAGGTAATCACCCAACAAGCCCGGGTCCTCGTTTTCATCATATTGTAAAGGTATAAATACATATTTTGTTTTGTGTGTGTATGTGTGCGTGTGGTCTGTGTTCTTATTGTGTTATCACTAGTTGCGAGGCGAAGGTTGAACTTCAGCTCTTGGAGTCCGGACCACGTCTATACTTTAATCAGTCGCCTAGTGCATGTCCAGTCGCATTTTCTACGCCCATCTTCCAAAATTTTACACTTGGAGTGTAATTTTTTGGTAAATTGTTTATACTTGCACTCAAAACTTTACATGAGTAACCATATTACAGTCCATGTACTCAGTCAGGGTATACCATCAGATATTGAAAGGAAAAAGTCTATCTTATCCCTTTAAAAGATAACATGTCAATCAGAAATAGGAGGTATTCTAATACTTACTCTTAAAGGACCTCCACCAGTAATAATTCGCTATTCTCACGACTCCCATTACCATTTACCATTGTCCCCGTGGCACAGTGGTAAAACACTCTGCTTCGCGAACGCTTTGACCTAGGTTCGTATCCAGGCCAGTGTGGAATGACTGGGTGCCACTCCTTCAATGTAGCCTCTGTTCACCCTGCAGTGAATGGGTACCGGGTTGTTAAACGATTTGTTGGGTATTATTCTGGGGAAAAAATAGGATTACGGACCTGCCCGAAACGCTATGCGTGCTAGTGGCTTTACAAGAATGTTACAACTCTTGTGTATAGATAAATTAAATAAATAAATACAATAAAATTACCCTTGCAGTCTCTTTCCTAAGTATTTATTTTCAGAAGCACCTTCCTTGAGGTTATCTGAGATGACCTTCCCTGTTCTTTTCACCTGTTTCGTCGTTTATCTACAAGAAATATTTGCAGACAATCATGCTTTTGGTCCTTTCTCATCTTTGTCCGATCACAAAGTTTGGTCAATGGCTTCAATTACTGGCAATGCGTCTTAGAAAAAAAAAACTAAATTTAAGATTTTGTGTGCGCGTGTGTGCGAGAGCGCGCATTCAGCATGATATGCATATATAGACGTTATAATTCATTTATATACCTATATACGGGTATATATATGAACGATAATTCCCCAAAAATGGGATATGGAAGATGTAACATTTTATACTATTTACAAATGCTCTTCCATATTGATAGAAGTATCAGTCATGCGTTAAATACTAGCAGGCAAGGTTCACTTTCAATCAACCAACGTGACAGCAAATTATAACCACTTAAAACATGGTGGTTGAAAATAATTATAACTCAAATTACATAATCTTTTTAACACGTAAAAATAGTTTGATTTTTTAGTTTCTAAAATACATCGCACTTTAAGTAAAGCTAAATGTTGTATTTCTAACGATCGTGAACAGACTAGTGTACGAGTGGCTTGAAATTCACTAATTTCCTTAAATGGGTTTTAAATCAAAGTTTATCACCAAAGTGGAGAAAGGATTTAGTATTCAATATTTTTTTGGGGCAACCGATAATATGATAGTTCACGATTACAGGATTTTGTAAATCGTGTAAGTTGAACAGAGGCCTACATGAAAATAGAGGCGATATCAAACCCTCATATTTTCAAGATTTAATTGAACTGTCGATATGTAACAGGTATCAGGACGCCCATACCACACTAAAAAGCATGAGAAATAGCATTGGAATATAGTATTTAAAAAATCAACTGCATGCTCTGTTTGAACTTGAAAACCCGATTAATCAAGCTTTCTCATAATAGATGCTTTCAGAGTGCGCGTCGAAGCTTGGATGTCCCATTAAGAGAGAGATCCATGTGTTCCAGTCCAGGCGTCCCTGGAGTTTAAGGTCAAATCCCACCTTTGATCCCAGGCAGAGACGAGGGGGAGAGAGTGAGTAATGGTGTGTGAAGACAAGGCGTTTCCTTCCGTAGCATTAATATCCAATGGATATGAGAATGACACCCTTGGGTGCCAGGTCGACCTCTCTTCACTACTCCCTCGCTACGTCTCTCTTCTCTTCGAAGAGAGAGATACTTCACTATACTTCCCTGTACATACCAACATCTTACGGACTCACTATAACCCGTAAGACAATCGGACATTTCGTTCTTTGTGGCTAAATCTAAAACAACATAATACCATCACCATCTTCAGTACTCGCAATCCTTTCCACTGCAACCATCTCCTCTGCTCTTTTTTTCAATGCGCCTAAATGAATTCAGTTGACCATTTCACAGTAACATTTCTTGTTATTAACCCATTTAGGTAGTTGTCCATTTACGCTGCTACCCTAGACTATGTGAATGGGGTACAAGTGTGTCAAAAGATATAGTTTACTAAATAATACCAATCTCATAGGTTGGGTAATCAGACATGGTCATACATGATCAGTAGTCTACACTGGTAAACTATGCGTGCATTATGAGGATATCGTCAAGAACACGAGAGTTAACAAAAGTGTTTACAAAGCTCCAGGTACCTCATGCCAGCGGGTCATGATGGTCTGATAACTGGACATTCGGTGGTGTAGTGTGCGAAATCATGAACAAGGTCCTGATCACAGGGTTTGCACCGGGAGACTGACGCTCAGGATTGGGAGATCCGTCACCTGTAGCCACCTGCCACAGGTAACTGTAACCCAACCTGATCCTGGCATCCACTTTGTCGCACAGTCTGGTGGACGTTTTGGGCTACCCAAATACATAGGCTTCGGATCTAAACAAATTAAAGCTTTATTTACTGGTGTTTTCAGGCCGTTTGGAGTCAGTAATTTCTCTCCTATCGAATCTTGAGTATTTGGAACAATGTAGTTCTGACAACAGAGATGGGTGTCTAGGTCTAATTTAAATTCATCCTTGTTACATGCTAATTTGGCTGCAATGTTTGTGCCATTATTATCGATTATATTTATGGGAGTTGGTATTCATACAAAAATTCCGAACCCCTTTATTTTGGGCAGCGGAACTGGTTGTTTATAATTGGACTTATATGGACTTATACTGTCGATCTTACAGAAGTTTTTTTCAAGTGCTTGAAGAGCAGACTTTAAATCTCAAAACATTATTCCTTCTCCTGTGTCTTTTGAATGTACTGGTAACTAACTGTAGTACAGCTAGTTCTGTTTGAGAAGAGGTCAACTAGTTGTTTAGCCTGACATTGATGGTCTGTGTGCAAGAATATTTTTTGTAAAACCTACATGCTACTGCAGTCCTTCTGTTGACGATTGAGCCGAGCTGTTGGTGTAGACACAATACTCGCAGGAGCTTAGATTTTTTATTTAAGAGGCAACTGTTTCAAGTGTGAAAGCTTTTATAATAATACCAATATTCTACCTATAATACAATACTTTTATTGTAAGAATACCAATATTCTTACCAGTAAGTGTTTTCAATGGTTTAAGTCTTTCTTTTAAACCTACGATGCAAGTCATTTACAAAGTCACTATTGATTTCACTTCCAAAGTAACTGAGCTGCCCACATTATTTCAAATACTGGTTGTTGACCTTTAAAGTTATAGGGGACAGTTCTTTCTTGGGGATGGAGAGTTCTGGATCTTGTTATAGAGATAAGACCACAAGCAATGTTTTTAGCAGCGAGTGAATCAAGCAGAGCTTGCAGGCTGGCTTGGGTACTTGCAACAATTCATACGTCATCGGCATAACAGACGACAGCTTCGCCAGATAGTGTGGGAATATCAGTTATTAATAAGTGCATTATGACATTGAACAGTGATGGGCTAAGCACTCCATCTTGAGGTGTGCCCAACTCAAAGGTGAATAATGTTTACATTTAACCCTCCTGAAAAGAATTGAGACGATGCTGTTAACCCAGGAATCCATCCCCCATCCCATCCCCCATCCCATCCCCCATCCCATCCCCATCCCATCCCCATCCCATCCCCCCCCCATACATGTCAATAGTCTTCCTCAACTCCGAAAAAGAGACAAGTTGTTCTAAGAATATTTCTGTTTGCTGAATGAAAAGCAGCTTGGAGGTCAATAAATGCTGCCTGACACCTTGGTCCTTTAATGAATTATTCGGCAAAGCAAGTTTGAGTGCTTCTTCCTGGTAGGAAACCATATACAGGTTAGGAGCAAGGTACGGGCCTAATTTGAAACATAAACATATATACATTTTATATACATAAACATATATACTTTATACATATACAGAATGTCAGAGATGGGTTTGATTTTTTGTGAAATGGGTATATGGGTATTATGAGTAGTGGTGTCCAGAGGTTAGGTAAGATTCTAGAATGAATACACGAAAAACTTCACGTAAAGCACATCAGAGAATTTATTTAAAACTTCATCGAAAGGCAGAGATTAAGATCAGATGCTCGACTCAGCAAGCTCAACTAGGTGAGTACAAACACCCATGGGCTTCGAAGAGATGGAAGGGAACTATCAGGAGAAAGCGCCAAGCCATTACGACTAAATTGAACTTAGAAGGGATCACGATAACGATTTGGGATTGGATAAGGGTAGAGGGGGGGGGGGAAGGTAAAGAATGGTGCCCAACCACTTCGATTGACGGGATTGAACGCCGACCTGCATGAAGCGAGACCGTTGTTCTACCCGGCGGCCCAAGTGGTGTGTCAGTGCCATTCTAGAGGTTTTTGTTATCGAAAAAAAAGTGCTATAAAACGCTCACTTGTCTAGACAGCTTCACTTCCGCGATCTATTTCATATTTTTTGTTTGTTTTTATTCACCGTCACACAGCAAGAACCCACCCGGTGGGTGCGCTTTTATAAGAGATTAACATCTACCTTGCAGGATTGCAGCGAACCCCCCCCCCCCCCCTCCACCCTCTCATACATACACATATTTCCTGGATGCAACCCGTTGCAGCTGTCTAACTCTCCCAGGTACCTGCTTGCCGTTTGGTGAATAGAGGTATCAGGTTAAAGAAACAGCTCGTGCATGTGATATGTGCGCGAGCGCGTGTGTACTCACCTATTTGTACTCGCCTATTTATGCTTGCGGGGGTTGAGCTCTGGCTTTTTGGTGTGTGTGTGTGTGTGTGTGTGTGTGTGTGTGTGTGTGTGTGTGTGTGTGTGTGTGTGTGTGTGTGTGTGTGTGTGTGTGTGTACTCACCTAGTTGTCACCTAGTTGTGTTTGCGGGGGTTGAGCTCTGGCTCTTTGGTCCCGCCTCTCAACCGTCAATCAACAGGTGTACAGATTCCTGAGCCTATCGGGCTCTGTCATATCTACACTTGAAACTGTGTATGGAGTCAGCCTCCACCACATCACTTCCTAATGCATTCCATTTGTCAACCACTCTGACACTAAAAAAGTTCTTTCTAATATCTCTGTGGCTCATTTGGGCACTCAGTTTCCACCTGTGTCCCCTTGTGCGTGTTCCCCTTGTGTTAAATAGACTGTCTTTATCTACCCTATCAATCCCCTTCAGAATCTTGAATGTGGTGATCATGTCCCCCCTAACTCTTCTGTCTTCCAGCGAAGTGAGGTTTAATTCCCGTAGTCTCTCCTCGTAGCTCATACCTCTCAGCTCGGGTACTAGTCTGGTGGCAAACCTTTGAACCTTTTCCAGTTTAGTCTTATCCTTGACTAGATATGGACTCCATGCTGGGGCTGCATACTCCAGGATTGGCCTGACATATGTGGTATACAAAGTTCTGAATGATTCTTTACACAAGTTTCTGAATGCCGTTCGTATGTTGGCCAGCCTGGCATATGCCGCTGATGTTATCCGCTTGATATGTGCTGCAGGAGACA
>NC_091165.1:21683292-21690792 GCF_040958095.1 Procambarus clarkii
GCCAGAGGTGGTATAAGGGTTTACCACCTCTGGTTGCATTTGTAGGGACCCTCGGCCTCGAAGAAGACGATATATAGGATGCCGGGAAAGCCTTGTGGGGCAACCTCGTACACTCACATATTGTCTTCTACCACCCTCCATATATTGTGCATTTTGTCATTTAATTATATTTAGAACTTCATTACACAAAATGGGTTACAACATTGGTTACATGCAAGGAACAAGGCTGCTTGTCACAGGTTGTCGAGTTCCTCCAGCTCCTCAGATAGCGGGCAGGAACCATGGATGCAATGTGCATTTTCTCTCTGGATTGCCACACTAAAGCGCTGAAAGAGGAAACTTTCAGCTCTAGCGTCTTTTGTTGATTCATTTAGCTTGGAACACAGCTCCTTCAAAAAACTAGTATCACTTTTACTCCCAGGCACCAAGTGTCTCTGGGGCAACGGGGACAAAATTGCAGTGGTGATCAAGATCTCTACTTTTAAGAGACTTGGCTGCTTCCCAGTGATTGGCAGCACCTCCTGCCTGTGCAGCACTGATGTCAACATAGGTGTTGGCCAAAGTTGAAACGCAAGTGTAGTCCCACACCAACTGTCTACCATTCTTCCAGAGGTTTACCGTGATCCCGTCTGGCAGACCGACAGGCTGATCAGAGTTGCGGGGCATTAGGAAACGAGGTTTCTCTTCTGGAGAACAGGCTGTGGTAAGCCATATATATATATTATATATATATATATATATATATATATATATATATATATATATATATATATATATATATATATCTTCATTTGAGTGTGTGGAGAGAGAGACGAATAAGGCGTATGTTACTGTACAGCAAATATTTCATTAATGCATCATCGGAAATGGGCCATTTTGAGCTCTACACAAAATCCAGAATTCCAAGATATTACCAGAAAAGGACCGAAAATAAAATCTTGTGAATAATCATTTCACAGGCCAATTCCGATCGAACACTTTCCAGCCTAAACCCGTCCCCTCGATGTTGATTTCAAACACTCGGGTGAAGATTTATAAAATATTGAATGTTTACAATATGACACCGGGCGTCACGATTTTTGTTAAACAGCGTTTTGTCGAATTTGAAAGATTAATAGTATTAATAGGATTTAAGAGAATTAAGAGAATCAACAGGATTAACAACATGCAGGTATATTATTAACCCTACATTTTAATACTTGTCCATCGTGTTGAGAATCACAAGGGTCGGGGAAAATATTAGCAACATCGTGGCAATCTGTCCTCACACTTGATACACCAACATTTTTTTTACGCATCGAAGCTCTAACTGCCCTATTAAATTGAAAGAGTATTGTTGACGATGTCTCAGATTGATGAGCAATGTCCTTGATACATTAGCTGGGTTACCCCTGGATCTTGCGCTTTTTGTCAGACATTACTAATGCAGTATTTAACATGCATACTGCATTATGCATGCAGTATTTCGAAGCCGGCTTCGAAGCCGAAGCCGGCTTCGTTCATTCGTGCTATAGAAAGGACCTAAAGCTTACTGTTTGATGAACATGATATTGATTCGTCAGAAGGGGCCCAATAGAGTGACCGACCCCCCCCCCCCCATTGTTCCAGTCCTTTTCTGCTAGTCGTTAAAGAGTTAACTAAGATCTAGTCCAGCAAGTTTAACATCTGGTTCGTGGATGGTGGTACCATAGCTGGTTCCCAAGACTCCCTCCTGGAGGACATCAGAATAATTCAGGAGCATCTATAGTATTTAGGACTCACCCATGAACTCACATCTAATTGCGAAATAACCTCTTCCAACCTGTATATTATAGATACAGGATATAGATACAGAATCAAATACAGGATATTTTGTCTGACATCCATGTAGTCAAACCTGACGGACAGCACGCTCCTAGGAGCTCCTCTTTGGCTGCAGGTCATCGATGAGTTAAGATCGCTTAAGTGATGAGGCTGGATGAGAGGACTGAAGATATTGATGCTCACGACAACACTTTACCTCATAACCAGATGTCTGTCTCCGCCCAGGATCACCAACTTTCTGAGATGTTCACCATATTCCTATAGAATGAAATTTTGTGAATATGACCACTCACTGAAATCACTTTCAGAGAAAAACCTTAACATTTCAGTGACTTACAGTGTAAGAAGCCTCCCTTTCACTCAGACTTGTGGGCCTCGGAGTTCGTAGAGCAACGCAAGTCGCTGTACCGTCCTTCCTGTTCGATGCAGCATCTGACCACCAGGTGTAGGAAATCCTACCGGATTATCTTGGCCAACTGCAGAGGGGGGTACACAAACCCAGGTTTAAACCATGTGCCACTTAGTGGATTTCTCTCGGAGCCCCAACACCCCCAACAAACTGCCATCAAAAAGCCCACTAGCAACCCAGCTCGGATGGCCCCATTGAAGACCGAGCAGCTGCAGTGTGCAGCCTATTTGCTGCAACAACAACATGCGACATTGCTCGCTTCACGAAGTAGCAACTCTCTATGCGGGTGATTTCCTATTAGCAGCACTAATGTCAGCCACTAGCACTCGTCTCACTGCTAGCCCTCCGAATTGCAACGCCTTGCTGCCCCAGATCCGCGCTGATATAGGTGTATTTACAGAGAGGTGGTAGCTGACAGGTGCAGGCAACGGGGCTTAAAGCACAGGGGGATAGCATTAGAGGCACAGTGAAATTAACGAAACCATTAAAAGGTTTCTTACCACGGCTTGATGTCCAGCAGAGAGAGAGCCCTGTTGTCAAATTCCCCTGTAATGATGATGATCCTGTTGGTCAACCAGAGAGTATCACAGTGAACCCTTGGCAGACCGGCATGCAGTTGGTGTACTCACCTAATTGTACTCACTTAATTGTGCTTGCGGGGGTTGAGCTTTGGCTCTTTTGGTCCCGCCTCTCAACTGTTAAATCAACTGGTGTTACAGATTCCTGAGCCTACTGGGCTCTATCATATCTACATTTGAAACTGTGTATGGAGTCAGCCTTCATCACATCACTTCCTATTGCATTCCATTTATTAAACTACTCTGACACTGAAAAAATTCTTTCTAACGTCTCTGTGGCTCATCTGGGTACCAAGTTTCCACCTGTGTCCCCTTGTTCGTGTCCCACCCGTGCTGAAGAGTTTGTCTTTTTCTACCCTGTCAATTCCCCTGAGAATTTTGTAGGTGGTTATCATGTCTCCCCTTACTCTTCTGTTTTCCAGGGATGTGAGGTCAGCTCCTTTAGCCTTTCCTCGTAGCTCAATCCTCTCAGTTCCGGGACGAGTCTGGTGGCATACCGCTGAATCTTCTCTAACTTTGTCTTGTGTTTAACTAGGTATGGACTCCAGGCTAGAGCTGCATACTCTAGGACTGGTCTTACATAAGTGGTATACAGGATTCTGAAAGATTACTTACACAAGTTTCTAAAGGCAGTTCTTATGTGAATGAACGTGTGCATGAACCTTGGCTAACACACTGACGTCAGTGTTACACAACTACGTGATGTTGTGAATCACAACAAGCGTGATGTTGTGAATCACAACAAGCGTGATGTTTTGAATCACAACAAGCGTGATGTTTTGAATCACAACAAGCGTGATGTTTTGAATCAACAACAAGGGAATCAGGCAAGCCTCATATGAAAAGAGAACTGAATCGCCATTACAGTTTGGTCCCACTGTTTCGGAAAGAGTTGGTGGCTAGGCTGAAAATGCCAAAAGTTGTTAGAGGGATCTGGGTTCTAAGCTAATTGAAACAACAAGATACCCTAGAGCTGCCAGCTTTCTTTTCCACCGCATCAGCGAAGCAATACAGAGGGAAACCCACAATGAATCTCGAAGTCCTACCCGCTATCTGAGGATCGAAATTAGGAAATATCGAGAGATTAGGAAATCGACAGCCTATGTCAAATAACTTTGCACCATGTAGCAAGTCCATCTGTGAAATAAAGCTTAAAAAGAACAATACAAATAAATAGGACAGGTGGTAGGAAAAGACAGTGTGTAAACTCCCGGGAGAGAGAGAGCCTCACAAGACTTTCTTATCATTCTTCCTCACCCCCGGGTGCTGCATATCTTCAAGGCTGAGGGTCCCTACAAAGACACCTAGACGTCTGTATATTCATATATAACAGTATCAGACCACGAAGCAATGATTAAGACTGGAAATTCCTTGAGCAGTTTCGTATTTAATCAATACATCTTCTGTTATCACAATAGATGTAATAATACATCTTTAGAAGCATCCTTCTGAAGATGTATTATTAAATACGAAAGGGTTTAAGGAATTTCTTGTATTAATACTTCCTTCGTGATTTGACATTGTCACATTGTTCATCACGTGTTAATTTTTCGTGATTCACACACACATATATATATATATATATATATATATATATATATATATATATATATATATATATATATATATATATATTAATAAAGGTCTTCATATATATATGAAGAAAGGTCTTACAAAGAAAGGTCTTCATATATATATATATATATATATATATATATATATATATATATATATATATATATATATATATATATATATAATATCACGCACCAAGGCTCTCAAATCTTAAAATATTAGTGAGTACATCTGGGTTAAATAATTTTTGATCAAGCTGTTCCTGCCGGAACTAAGCTTAATCTGCGCCTTGGAGCAAGGAATCTTACCCATAAATCCTGCTCAGCTCCAGATCCTTGAGTCTAGCTTTAAATCTCCTCCATGAATTCACGGAAGCAGCTTTCTTGAGAACCCGACGTGATTTAAGTTCCAATAAAGATCAGTAATGAGCAGTGTGCTATCAAAACAGTTCCAGGATAACGTGACGTTGGTTATCTCCAGAGAGCAGAAGTAGCGGGGGGGGGGGTTAATGATCAAATGCAGGCTCCCGATTAATATAACCCAGGGAATGGTGAATACAATTATGCGGCAACTAGACGCTAATGATGATATATGGAAAACTATGTAATAACTCTCTCTCACGTACAAACATACACACACGCACGTGTGCGCGCGCGCACGCACGCACGCACGCACGCACACACACACACACACACACACACACACACACACACACATACACACACATACACACACACACAAACACAAACACACTTAAGAAGGTGGAGAAAAAACACATCTACTCTACTAATACTTAGACATACTTGCACACGCGCATGCACAAACACAAACCCACACACATCCAGGAGTCAATGCTCGATCCTACAGGTACAAAAAGGTCAGACGCATGCACTCGTACGCAAAAGCACTCGCTCAGTCATACGGACGCCTAAAAGATACGCTAAAGACCTACGTGGAAGTAGCTTCATAGGACAAAGAAAGGTCTTCATTAGCGAGAAATAACATATGTCCTCGTGGCGCAGTAGTACAAAGGTTTTATTCAGGGTTCGAACCTGGGTTGGGTGGGAGGGCTCGGCTGAGCTCCGTTCCATAACTGCTTAAATTGGAAGGAGATCAAAATATGTGCATCAGGCTTGACAAGTGTGAGAATCGACAGTAGCAAAAAGAATCTTGATTTGAGTTGCAATTTAGAATGATACAGAAGCATTTGGAGGGAAAACAAATTTGAAGAACATATATATATAAAGAAATCAGATACACACTTTGAGTTAAATCGAGCATTTTGGGAGATGTTTTGCTAAAAGTTTATTAGACAGCTTAGATTTAGTGATGCTGAAGATAAGAAAGTGGAGCTGAAAGAACGTTATTAAACTCATTATTCTCGAAAAGAGGTAGAAAGTTATTTTTTTGTTTAATACTTAAAAATTAGCCTCCAGAGGAGATAGTTACGGTGACTGTCTCAGGAAGAGACAGTCATAAGACTGTCAAGATATTCAAGATATTCAAGGTATTTCAAGACTTTGAATTTGTCCCTGAAGTATACAGATGAAAATTTACGAAAAAAAAAAGTCTGATGCATTTTGTAATGCATAATAATTTCTCAAATGTGAAAGCAGTAAAATAATTATCTTCACGGAGCACGTAAGATGAATTGTTGTACCCTTAGAAAAGAAGCGATCGATCCTGGGCGATCACTAGCGACGCAGGCTGTGGGTGTTGACGCTGTAAACAGATAACCACAAGCTCATATAAAGCTGAAACATCACAAATAAATGGAAAACATTCACCTATTTTGCAGAAGTTTCTACTGAATATACTGACGACATATATAGTTACCCACCCATCCTTAAGAGCCTCAATAAGTAGATTCCATTTCGTATGTCATTGAGTGGCGTGAAGAGTTATAACTCAACAAAACAAGTTTAGTTGCAGCGCAACTTCACCCAGTAAAATCATCTCTACTCGACCCTCACCTAAGTTTTACACTTCAGGAACCAACAAAAAAAATAGATGGACATAACTTCTGGGAATAAGAAACCTAAACGGTGATCAGGCACCTTAACAAGACAGGTTCTGGTAGAAGCAGTGATGAGTTTATCTTGTCCTCAACTGAGGGCAGTCTTAAAGGAATATACGCAGAAGAAAAATTACATGTTATGGTAACACAGGCTTGAATCAAACACGACTATTTGGGAGATATATCGACTCCACGGAGGAGTAAAGAGCAGTGGTGATTCACAGCCTTCCCTGTGATTCACAGTCCAGCAACCAGGGAGGCCTGGTCGACGACCGGGCCGCGGGGACACTAAGCCCCGAAGCACCTCAAGGTAGCCTCAAGGTAAGGTAGGTCATAAGTATCCACCTACAACTTATCGATGAATTCACCTGGACACAAATATTGCAAAATCTAGTGAATGAAAATGGTCTGCCTATCAAAACGGTCTGTGAGGGAGGTAAGGTCATTATCACGAGCACATATATAGCACATGAAGGGAATATGAGATATAGAGGGGAAGAAAGGAAGGAATGGTCCCCAACCAATTTAGTGAATGAAAATAAATCTATCTTATATGAAAATCTATCAAAACGTCTGTGAGGGAGATAAGGTCATTTTCAGGAGCACATATATAGCACATAGGAGAATATGAGATATAGAGGGGACGAAAGGAAGAAATAGTGCCCTACCACCAAGAAGCGACACCATCACTCTACAGTTCGGACCACAGAGGCTAGATTTACTGCAGCACAGAATGACTCTTTTTGTGAACGGACAAAATATTCCATAAATATCATAACTGTAGAGACATCATATAACAAAGAGGTCAGAGGAGACTTTGAGCCAAGCTGAATTGCTCACACAAATACGGTAAGACGGGAGACATGTGTAGAAACAAAGGGGTAATTAGAAAGGAACTGGCGTTAACGAAATCTTCAAGTGTGATATCTGAAGTTTACATGAATCTTATAGCAAGGGGATTTAAACCGATGCTCTCAGAAGAGAAATGTCTTGTGCGAGATATTCTTTCCTGTTGCTACGGATGTGAGGAAGTCGAGCAAGTAGTGACAACTGAAATGTTGAGGAATGTGTGTGTGTGTGTGTGTGTGTGTGTGTGTGTGTGTGTGTGTGTGTGTGTG
>NC_091165.1:21695792-21710792 GCF_040958095.1 Procambarus clarkii
TTGGCCGGATTCATCAATGCACTTACGCTAATATTTTCGAACCTGTGCCCATTACTCAATCATTGGCAGCTTTGTTTACATTTATTATTATACAGTTTATGATCTCCGAAGCACCAGGATGCTGTTAATCATGAAAATCTGCCTCCAAATACAGAGCATTTCCACCCCTCCCCACATCTGGAAATCTCCCATTCTTCGCGTCCAACTGGAAACTGAGCTTCTCCTACCAAGCATCAGCCCATTCCCAGAATTCCATTATTCAATTAGCACGAGTGAGCCCATATACGTGACTGGGGAGGGGGTGGGGCAGAGGAGGGGGGGTTATAACTCATCAGTACAGGCATCACAGAGTCCAATGAAGCCCCCCTTTTTCCCTGCTCAGTGGTTCCCTTGTTTTGAATAGCTGAGGTCAGAATCATGTTGTGGGGACTGGAAGGCTAGGCACACAGGCCAGAGCAAATCTGCAGACTGCTGGCGAACTCTGCCGCCCATCCAATCAGACAACTGTGTAGCCAGAAAGGTAATCACCCAACAAGCCCGGGTCATCGTTTTCATCATATTGTAAAGGTATAAAATACATATTTTGTTTTGTGTGTGTATGTGTGCGTGTGTCTGTGTTCTTATTGTGTTATCACTAGTTGCGAGGCGAAGGTTGAACTTCAGCTCTTGAGTCCGGACCACGTCTATACTTTAATCAGTCGCCTAGTGCATGTCCAGTCGCATTTTTCTTACGCCCATCTTCCAAAATTTTACACTTGGAGTGTAATTTTTTGGTAAATTGTTTATACTTGCACTCAAAACTTTACATGAGTAACCATATTACAGTCCATGTACTCAGTCAGGGTATACCATCAGATATTGAAAGGAAAAAGTCTATCTTATCCCTTTAAAAGATAACATGTCAATCAGAAATAGGAGGTATTCTAATACTTACTCTTAAAGGACCTCCACCAGTAATAATTCGCTATTCTCACGACTCCCATTACCATTTACCATTGTCCCCGTGGCACAGTGGTAAAACACTCTGCTTCGCGAACGCTTTGACCTAGGTTCGTATCCAGGCCAGTGTGGAATGACTGGGTGCCACTCCTTCAATGTAGCCTCTGTTCACCCTGCAGTGAATGGGTACCGGGTTGTTAAACGATTTGTTGGGTATTATTCCGGGGAAAAAATAGGATTACGGACCTGCCCGAAACGCTATGCGTGCTAGTGGCTTTACAAGAATGTTACAACTCTTGTGTATAGATAAATTAAATAAATACAATAAAATTACCCTTGCAGTCTCTTTCCTAAGTATTTATTTTCAGAAGCACCTTCCTTGAGGTTATCTTGAGATGACCTTCCCTGTTCTTTTCACCTGTTTCGTCAGTTTATCTACAAGAAATATTTTGCAGACAATCATGCTTTTGGTCCTTTCTCATCTTTTGTCCGATCACAAAGTTTGGTCAATGGCTTCAATTACTGGCAATGCGTCTTAGAAAAAAAAAACTAAATTTAAGATTTTGTGTGCGCGTGTGTGCGAGAGCGCGCATTCAGCATGATATGCATATATAGACGTTATATATTCATTTATATACATATATACGGGTATATATATATGAACGAATAATTCCCTAAAAATTGGGATATGAAAGATGTAACATTTTATACTATTTACAAATGCTCTTCCATATTGATAGAAGTATCAGTCATGCGTTAAATACTAGCAGGCAAGGTTCACTTTCAATCAACCAACGTGACAGCAAATTATAACCACTTAAAACATGGTGGTTGAAAATAATTATAACTCAAATTACATAATCTTTTTTAACACGTAAAAATAGTTTGATTTTTTAGTTTCTAAAATACATCGCACTTTAAAGTAAAGCTAAATGTTGTATTTCTAACGATCTTGAACAGACTAGTGTACGAGTGGCTTGAAATTCACTAATTTCCTTAAATGGGTTTTAAATCAAATGTTTATCAACCAAAGTGGAGAAAGTATTTAGTATTCAATATTTTTTTGGGGCAACCGATAATATGATATTTCACGATTACAGGATTTTGTAAATCGTGTAAGTTGGAACAGAGGCCTACATGAAAATAAGAGGCGATATCAAACCCCTTATATTTTCAAGATTTAATTGAACTGGTCGATATGTAACAGGTATCAGGACGCCCATACCACACTAAAAAGCATGAGAAATAGCATTGGAATATAGTATTTAAAAAATCAACTGCATGCTCTGTTTGAACTTGAAAACCCGATTAATCAAGCTTTCTCATAATAGATGCTTTCAGAGTGCGCGTCGCGCTTGGATGTCCCATTAAGAGAGAGATCCATGTGTTCCAGTCCAGGCGTCCCTGGAGTTTAAGGTCAAATCCCACCTTTGATCCCAGGCAGAGACGAGGGGGAGAGAGTGAGTAATGGTGTGTGAAGACAAGGCGTTCCTTCCGTAGCATTAATATCCAATGGATATGAGAATGACACCCTTGGGTGCCAGGTCGACCTCTCTTCACTACTCCCTCGCTACGTCTCTCTTCTCTTCGAAGAGAGAGATACTTCACTATACTTCCCTGTACATACCAACATCTTACGGACTCACTATAACCCGTAAGACATCGACATTTCGTTCTTAGTGGCTAAATCTAAAACAACATAATACCATCACCATCTTCAGTACTCGCAATCCTTTCCACTGCAACCATCTCCTCTGCTCTTTTTTTCAATGGCCTAAATGAATTCAGTTGACCATTTCACAGTAACATTTCTTGTTATTAACCCATTTAGGTAGTTGTCCATTTACGCTGCTACCCTAGACTATGTGAATGGGGTACAAGTGTGTCAAAAGATATAGTTTACTAAATAATACCAATCTCATAGGTTGGGTAATCAGACATGGTCATACATGATCAGTAGTCTACACTGGTAAACTATGCGTGCATTATGAGGATATCGTCAAGAACACGAGAGTTAACAAAAGTGTTTACAAAGCTCCAGGTACCTCATGCCAGCGGGTCATGATGGTCTGATAACTGGACATTCGGTGGTGTAGTGTGCGAAATCATGAACAAGGTCCTGATCACAGGGTTTGCACCGGGAGACTGACGCTCAGGATTGGGAGATCCGTCACCTGTAGCCACCTGCCACAGGTAACTGTAACCCAACCTGATCCTGGCATCCACTTTGTCGCACAGTCTGGTGGACGTTTTGGGCTACCCAAATACATAGGCTTCGGATCTAAACAAATTAAAGCTTTATTTACTGGTGTTTTCAGGCCGTTTGGAGTCAGTAATTTCTCTCCTATCGAATCTTGAGTATTTGGAACAATGTAGTTCTGACAACAGAGATGGGTGTCTAGGTCTAATTTAAATTCATCCTTGTTACATGCTAATTTGGCTGCAATGTTTGTGCCATTATTATCGATTATATTTATGGGAGTTGGTATTCATACAAAAATTCCGAACCCCTTTATTTTGGGCAGCGGAACTGGTTGTTTATAATTGGACTTATATGGACTTATACTGTCGATCTTACAGAAGTTTTTTTCAAGTGCTTGAAGAGCAGACTTTAAATCTCAAAACATTATTCCTTCTCCTGTGTCTTTTGAATGTACTGGTAACTAACTGTAGTACAGCTAGTTCTGTTTGAGAAGAGGTCAACTAGTTGTTTAGCCTGACATTGATGGTCTGTGTGCAAGAATATTTTTTGTAAAACCTACATGCTACTGCAGTCCTTCTGTTGACGATTGAGCCGAGCTGTTGGTGTAGACACAATACTCGCAGGAGCTTAGATTTTTTATTTAAGAGGCAACTGTTTCAAGTGTGAAAGCTTTTATAATAATACCAATATTCTACCTATAATACAATACTTTTATTGTAAGAATACCAATATTCTTACCAGTAAGTGTTTTCAATGGTTTAAGTCTTTCTTTTAAACCTACGATGCAAGTCATTTACAAAGTCACTATTGATTTCACTTCCAAAGTAACTGAGCTGCCCACATTATTTCAAATACTGGTTGTTGACCTTTAAAGTTATAGGGGACAGTTCTTTCTTGGGGGATGGAGAGTTCTGGATCTTGTTATAGAGATAAGACCACAAGCAATGTTTTTAGCAGCGAGTGAATCAAGCAGAGCTTGCAGGCTGGCTTGGGTACTTGCAACAATTCATACGTCATCGGCATAACAGACGACAGCTTCGCCAGATAGTGTGGGAATATCAGTTATTAATAAGTGCATTATGACATTGAACAGTGATGGGCTAAGCACTCCATCTTGAGGTGTGCCCAACTCAAAGGTGAATAATGTTTACATTTAACCCTCCTGAAAAGAATTGAGACGATGCTGTTAACCCAGGAATCCATCCCCCATCCCATCCCCCATCCCATCCCCCATCCCATCCCCATCCCATCCCCATCCCATCCCCCCCCCATACATGTCAATAGTCTTCCTCAACTCCGAAAAAGAGACAAGTTGTTCTAAGAATATTTCTGTTTGCTGAATGAAAAGCAGCTTGGAGGTCAATAAATGCTGCCTGACACCTTGGTCCTTTAATGAATTATTCGGCAAAGCAAGTTTGAGTGCTTCTTCCTGGTAGGAAACCATATACAGGTTAGGAGCAAGGTACGGGCCTAATTTGAAACATAAACATATATACATTTTATATACATAAACATATATACTTTATACATATACAGAATGTCAGAGATGGGTTTGATTTTTTGTGAAATGGGTATATGGGTATTATGAGTAGTGGTGTCCAGAGGTTAGGTAAGATTCTAGAATGAATACACGAAAAACTTCACGTAAAGCACATCAGAGAATTTATTTAAAACTTCATCGAAAGGCAGAGATTAAGATCAGATGCTCGACTCAGCAAGCTCAACTAGGTGAGTACAAACACCCATGGGGCTTCGAAGAGATGGAAGGGAACTATCAGGAGAAAGCGCCAAGCCATTACGACTAAATTGAACTTAGAAGGGATCACGATAACGATTTGGGATTGGATAAGGGTAGAGGGGGGGGGGGGAAGGTAAAGAATGGTGCCCAACCACTTCGATTGACGGGGATTGAACGCCGACCTGCATGAAGCGAGACCGTTGTTCTACCCGGCGGCCCAAGTGGTGTGTCAGTGCCATTCTAGAGGTTTTTGTTATCGAAAAAAAAAGTGCTATAAAACGCTCACTTGTCTAGACAGCTTCACTTCCGCGATCTATTTCATATTTTTTGTTTGTTTTTATTCACCGTCACACAGCAAGAACCCACCCGGTGGGTGCGCTTTTATAAGAGATTAACATCTACCTTGCAGGATTGCAGCGAACCCCCCCCCCCCCCCCTCCACCCTCTCATACATACACATATTTCCTGGATGCAACCCGTTGCAGCTGTCTAACTCCCAGGTACCTGCTTGCCGTTTGGTGAATAGAGGTATCAGGTTAAAGAAACAGCTCGTGCATGTGATATGTGCGCGAGCGCGTGTGTACTCACCTATTTGTACTCGCCTATTTATGCTTGCGGGGGTTGAGCTCTGGCTTTTTGGTGTGTGTGTGTGTGTGTGTGTGTGTGTGTGTGTGTGTGTGTGTGTGTGTGTGTGTGTGTGTGTGTGTGTGTGTGTGTGTGTGTGTGTACTCACCTAGTTGTCACCTAGTTGTGTTTGCGGGGGTTGAGCTCTGGCTCTTTGGTCCCGCCTCTCAACCGTCAATCAACAGGTGTACAGATTCCTGAGCCTATCGGGCTCTGTCATATCTACACTTGAAACTGTGTATGGAGTCAGCCTCCACCACATCACTTCCTAATGCATTCCATTTGTCAACCACTCTGACACTAAAAAAGTTCTTTCTAATATCTCTGTGGCTCATTTGGGCACTCAGTTTCCACCTGTGTCCCCTTGTGCGTGTTCCCCTTGTGTTAAATAGACTGTCTTTATCTACCCTATCAATCCCCTTCAGAATCTTGAATGTGGTGATCATGTCCCCCCTAACTCTTCTGTCTTCCAGCGAAGTGAGGTTTAATTCCCGTAGTCTCTCCTCGTAGCTCATACCTCTCAGCTCGGGTACTAGTCTGGTGGCAAACCTTTGAACCTTTTCCAGTTTAGTCTTATCCTTGACTAGATATGGACTCCATGCTGGGGCTGCATACTCCAGGATTGGCCTGACATATGTGGTATACAAAGTTCTGAATGATTCTTTACACAAGTTTCTGAATGCCGTTCGTATGTTGGCCAGCCTGGCATATGCCGCTGATGTTATCCGCTTGATATGTGCTGCAGGAGACAGGTCTGGCGTGATATCAACCCCCAAGTCTTTTTCCTTCTCTGACTCCTGAAGAATTTCCTCTCCCAGATGATACCTTGTGTGTGTGTGTGTGTGTGTGTGTGTACTCACCTATTTGTGCTTGCGGGGGTTGAGCTTTGGCTCTTTGGTCCCGCCTCTTAACTGTCAATCAACTGTTACTAACAACTATATATATATTTTTTTTCCCACACCCCACACACCCCCAGGTAGCATCCCGTAACAGCTGTCTAACCCTCCCAGGTACCTATTTACTGCTAGGTAACAGAGGCATCAGGATGAAAGAAGCTCTACCCATTGTTTCTCGCCGGCGCCAGGAATCGAACCCGGGCCACAGGATTACGTGACCAGCGTGCTATCCACACAGCCACCGACGCCTCGGGCGTGTCACCACCAGGCACAGTGTCCGTGACCCTGGCCGAGCCGTACCATCACGGCGGGTCAGAATAGCAACAATGAAAACACCACTCGTGGGAGGGGGGCAGAGGGGGTTGGTCAGAAGAGAAGGAGGGGTGGAATGGAGGGATGGGGGAGGGAGGGTGTTTGGGAGGGGTGGAATGGAGGGATGGGGGGGGGGAGGGTGTTTGGGAGGGAAGTATATATAGGCTTCCGCCCCGCCCCTCTCGCCAGGAAGCCCCGACGGAGCTCAAGCTGGCGCGGGACTCGAACTGCTGTGGGTGACCGTCTGTCAAGCGTCGGGTGTGTGACAAGGAACCCCCACCCCAACACACACACACACACACACACACACACACACACACACACACACACACACACACACACACACACACACACACACACGCACACACACGCACACACACACGCACACACGCACACACACACGCACACACACACGCACACACGCACACCCACACACACACACACCCACACACACACACACCCACACACACACACGCACACCCACACACCCACCCACACACCCACCCACACACACACCCACACACACACACCCACACACACACACCCACACACACACACCCACACACACACACCCACACACACACCCACACACGCATACCCACACACACACCCACACCCACCCACCCACCCACCACGGAGTGAGGGGCGTGGGGTCAGTTGCACTGAAAGGAGGGGGAAGGAAAGAGGTATAACCTGTAAGCAACGAGGGGGGAAGGTAGGGAGGGGGGGGGGGGGGAAGGTAGGGAGGGAGGGGGTAGGTATTGGGGTAGGAGGGGTATTGTCGTGGTGGTGGTGGGATCATTGCGGGTCAGGTCGACTTAGAAATTGTGCGGGTGAGAGTCATTATTCGAAACACCGCTTCCGCCCCCAAAACCAGTCATATATCCCCCCCCCTCCCCCTTCCTCTTTCCCTTCTCTTTTTTACTTGTTGAATTTCCAAACTTTTCACACATTTTTTTCACCATATCTCTCCCCTCCCCCCCCCCATCCTTTACATTTACCATTTCTCTATTGTAAATGTATCGTCTCTCATCCTTTCCTCTCCCCCTCTGTATTTACCTGTCCAAACAAATTCTTTTCATCATTTTCATAATCTTTCACAACCGCATTTACAACATTACTCACTCCTCCCTTACAACCACCCCCCAATCACGCCTACTACTCATCCTACCTTTCCTTTGCCTACCTCATTCCTTTCCTCCCCCCCCTAACCCTTCCCCATCTTTCCCTTCCCCGCTATCTATCCTACCCTTTTCGCCACCTGCCCTCTTCCTTCCTGCCCAAGTCCCATATAACTCACTTCCTTCCTCTGCTTCCTCGACCTTCCCAATACCTCCCTCTAGATTATCCCTCAATTTGCTCCTGTTTCCTAACCTCTATTTGTTACACTTGCATCCTTCCCCCTGTTGCAATCACCCCAAATTTCGTTCCATCATGTTCCGTGTCCATCATCCACTACCTTCCATCTCATTAACTTCCGACGACAATATTGGCACTAGTCGTGTTTCACTGCAAATGAGACCTCTACAGGACCTATATATATATATATATATATATATATATATATATATATATATATATATATATATATATATATATATATATATATATATATATATATATATATATGGAGAGAATGGAGAACGGAAAGCGGTGACGGGGTTCATGGCCAGCTTCGCTCTCGGGTAAATGCCCCTCGGGTATTATACCCAAGAGCCCCTCGGGTATTATACCCAAGAGCCCCTCGGGTATTATACCCAAGAGCCCCTCGGGTATTATACCCAAGAGCCCCTCGGGTATTATACCCAAACACTTGCCAACACGGAGGACAATGCTGGTAAGTAGAAAGTTTTAATAATATGCTCGCATTTCGGCACCCATTGACATAAGGCTTGTTAATGGGTTCATATCTATGGCCTGATTTCATCCGAGATTTCTTTTCTTTATGTCTGAATGTATGTCTGTCTGTCTCTTGTTATGCTTCAGTGGCTCTATTTGATTTGGTTCTTATTATTTAGCTTTATAATTATATATTAGTTGTATACTCATAAATGGTTTGAACTGAATAAGGTTAACACATTTTATTTATATTTTATTTTTGGTTTTATTTTTAAGAACAGCATGAAAGTTAATAGCTATAGAACATTCCATATTACTGCAATAAGGCATAATAATATTATGAATAATGCCATTATTATTTTCAACATCGCCTCGCAAGTCTCTGTTTTTGCAAGCTAAGAAAGAACAATTCATACTAGAAACAGTTGTAACATCCTAAGTCCACTTGAACTTTTCTGCATTCCGGTTTTTTTTCGTTAATTTCCCTTGCAAAAGTAACTTTGAAAGTAGCGTCGTCTTCAGTACAAGACATTGTAAAAGAATGTGTGATTTGCGTTTTTATTTGCCATCAATAGTGCTAGACTGAGGCTCCGGTATAGGTAGTGTCACGGAGTCTGCAACCACCACCCCCCCTGGGAGTCTGCACCCCCCCCACTGGGTGTCTACCCCCCCCCCCCTTGGAGTCTGCACCCCCTGCTGAAGAAGACCCGAGCAAATGTAAACTCTGCAGGTAGACCTATTCTCATACTTTACATCAATGTTTAATTGAATGTGAAAACCAAATCGCAGAATTCAGAGGCAATTCTGTTGCGAATGAACAAGAAATGTGTAAGTACTTGTTTCAAAATGAAGGACTGGCAGAAATCTTAGCCACATATCCAGAGTTTGTTTACAGTAGTTAGTGTGGGTATATATATATATATGACTCCTCTTTCCACAGTTGTTGGCTATTGAGTGGGTGTTTGGAGCATGATTTCTTAACTGGATTACCACAGATAAAAATTGCTCTCGCTATAGACTGCTGGATCCACTTCAACCAATTGTGATATAAAAGACTTACACAATATGTATTGTGTAAGTAGCTTCACAAGATTGTTACTTAGCTAACTAGTCTTTAGGGGGTAGTTTCTGAGCACAGAGATACAGCAGTTTCTCAATCTTGAGAGTTTTCAAATTTTATTTAAATCTTTTTAACAATTAAGGAAGATTCATATGCATGTTTATTTACTATTTGTGCCTGCAAAGTCGAGCTAATAGCTCTTGGACCCCGCCTTTCTATCGAACCTGGGCCCTTAGGACTACGACCCCCCCCCCCCCCTTCCCGAGCGTTGTAGACTCAGCTGCGAGGAGCCAGGGTGTGTGTGTGCTTGCATATGTGCATGCATTCGCGCATGTGCATTATATCGTGGGCCAATACTCGGGCGACCCATGGGAAAATGCTGTCAGTAATTCCTGGGAATTTCCCACGCAGTTATACTGATGTTCGCGTCGACTTTCTCACATCGTGACTTTTACGGAGCGCTTATGGCACAACCACTTCGGGGGGGGGGGGGGCGCTGATGTAGAGGTCGGACAATGTTGTGGTGAATGTTGGAGTTGATGCAAGAGTTTTGTTGGCTGGTGTGGTGGTGAATGGTGATGTGATGGGGATTGTTGTGTGTGTGTGGGGGGGGGGGGAATCTGATTATTCACAATACTTTCAGAATAACAAACAATTAGAGTGACTGAGGGAAATGTACTCCCTCGAGTCGTGTCTCGACTCTCATCATTACTGAGCATGTTTCCTCATTTAGCCAAACGAGCCACGTAATGAGAGGCAATGAGGAGGAAAAACACAAACAAGAGCTACCCCCCGAGGCAGTGTCTGGTAATATTTAACAGCGGAAAATTACCGATAGCTGTCCAGAAAAAAGATATTTGCAGGCTTCCAAGCATATATTTTCCTGGGAATATTTCTTGCCAAGGTTCAACAAATTATGAAATTTTGCTTATTTTAGATTAGTTTAGGTCATTTCACAGATTTTTCTTCTCCTTTACACCGAATTACGACTATATAGCACTTGGAAGGGGTCAGGATAAGGATTTGGGATAGGATGGAGAGGAAGGAATAGTTTTCACCTACATGGACGGTCGGGGATTGAACGTCGACCTGCATGAAGGGAGACCGTCGCTCTAACGTACAGCTCAAGTGATTAGGCCCTACAAGAAGGAGAGAAAGATGGATTTAAATGATCCCGCAAGCATGGCCAAACAGGCTTGATACCGTGTTCCTAAATTCACATCTTCCTGATTACATAAAAGCATAAATTGTGTAATTCGACGTAGTTCAGCGAATCGTTTCCTCATTTTCTTGGTCAGGTTAAATGCTATCATAAAATTGCTATGGAGTCCTGAACGCGTTATCTTTCTATGCCAACAATTACGAAACAGTAACCTTCAAAAGATAAAAATCTTGGTAATAATATTAAGCTGAAGAATACACCAAATAAACTCGTTAATAAAATATAATAAATATGTATAAAACAAAAATTGTGTGTTCAC
The DNA here is from genome assembly GCF_040958095.1 of Procambarus clarkii. NCBI lineage: Eukaryota > Metazoa > Arthropoda > Malacostraca > Decapoda > Cambaridae > Procambarus > Procambarus clarkii. The sequence continues at coordinate 21,706,885 of NC_091165.1, forward strand.
TGTAGTTAAAGTTTCTCCAGTGGGGAACCCGCGCTCGCGCCCCGACCACCTGCCCACCGTAACATCTGGCGTCGCTTGACCCACCTCCACCTAGATGATATGTCCTGGGTGGGCGGGGAAAAGGATAGAGGGGGGAGGGGGGAGGGGAGCGGGAGAGGGGGGAGTGGAGAGGGAGAGGGGGAGGGAGAGAGGGGGAGGGAGAGAGGGGGAGGGAGGGAGGGGGAGGGGGGAGGGAGGAGGGGGGAGGGAGGAGGGGGGAGGGAGGAGGGGGGAGGGAGGAGGGGGGAGGGAGGGGGGGGGAGGAGGGGGGAGGGAGGGGGGGGAGGGAGGGGGGAGGGAGGGGGAGGGAGGGAGGGGGAGGGGAGGGAGGGGGGAGGGAGGGGGGATGGAGAGGGGGGAGGTGGGGAGAAGGAGAGGGGGGAGGGTGGTAGAAGGGAAGGGAGAGAGAGAAGGGGGGAGGGAGGGAGAGAGAGAAGGGGGGGAGGGAGAGAGAGAAGGGGGGGAGGGAGAGAGAGAAGGGGGGGAGGGAGAGAGAGAAGGGGGGGAGGGAGAGAGAGAAGGGGGGGAGGGAGAGAGAGAAGGGGGGGAGGGAGAGAGAGAAGGGGGGGAGGGAGAGAGAGAAGGGGGGGAGGGAGAGAGAGAAGGGGGGGAGGGAGAGAGAGAAGGGGGGGAGGGAGAGAGAGAAGGGGGGGGAGGGAGAGAGAGAAGGGGGGGAGGGAGAGAGAGAAGGGGGGGAGGGAGAGAGAGAAGGGGGGGAGGGAGAGAGAGAAGGGGGGGAGGGAGAGAGAGAAGGGGGGGAGGGAGAGAGAGAAGGGGGGGAGGGAGAGAGAGAAGGGGAGGGGAGGGAGAGAGAGAAGGGGGGGGGGAGGGAGAGAGAGAAGGGGGGGGGAGGGAGAGAGAGAAGGGGGGGGGAGGGAGAGAGAGAAGGGGGGGGGGGAGAGAGAGAGAGAAGGGGGGGGGGAGAGAGAGAGAGAAGGGGGGGGGAGAGAGAGAGTGAAAAGTGGGAAGAGAGAGAGAGAAAGGTGGGAGAGAAGGGGGCAGGGAGAGAGAGAAAGGGGGGAAGAGAGAGAAAAGGGGAGGGAGAGAGAAAAGGGGGGAGGGAGAGACAAGAGGATAGAGGAATACATAAAAATGGGTTCCGTATTGTATTATATATTCAATATACCCTCAAAGTTGCCTCGTCCTAATAGTGGGGTGGCGGGGTTTACCTGTTCATAAGAGGCGTTGGTGCGTGGTTTACCTGTTTATAATAGGCGTTGGTGCGTGGTTTACCTGTTCATAAGAGGCGTTGGTGCGTGGTTTACCCGTTTATAGCTGGCGTTGGTGCGTGGTTTACCCGTTTATAGCTGGCGTTGGTGCGTGGTTTACCAGTTTATAGCTGGCGTTGGGACGTGGTGTACCGGCTGAAGGCAGGCGTTGGGGTGCAGTTTACCTCATAACAAGCGTTAAGGAGCGGTTTACCTGCTCATAACTGGCATTGAAGCGCAGTTTACCTGCTCATGGCAGGCGGTGGGTCGCAGTTTACCTACGCTGGCCTTGACGTAACACAGCTAACGTAAACTACACACAGAAGCCACATTAACGTGCTGTATCAAAGAACAGATCCACAGGAGCCTCGATAGGGAATCGAACTCGTGCGCTGATTGTTCCCAGACGCGCTCTATACTCTTTGGGTGACCATCTCAAAAATCAATATAAGATGTACCTATTTTTAGGGCTCTTTGCTCTCTCTCACACCTAAGGAGACCTGATCAACCGGACTGTTTATGTCATCTTGCATACAGCAGTTCCGACACAGGTATAACCAGATAGGTAAAAGGAATATATTTATCCGCCATCTGGCTGTATATTTCACGACCATATCCGGCTGGCATGCACATATGGTTCAACCCAATATATATATACCCATATGGGAGAGTACATCCCCCAATCCCGTCTACCAATCCTCACCCATATGGGAGAGTATATCCCCCAATCCCGTCTACCAATCCTCACCCATATATCCATCCTATTGCTGCTCCTTCCAATCTAATCCCGCCTTTCCTAAGGACCTTCGGACAGAACGGCCCAGCTGTTCGACTTTATTAATTGGGGTTGCTTCCGTTGTAAATTTTTTTGGTGTGGTCCCTTCGAGGAAGCAACAGCTGGTAGACCTACCACACCTACCAGATGAGAGACGGATCAACAAGCCTCGATCACAGACGAGAAGGAATAGAGTGGAACAGGTAGAATCGGAGCAGTCATTAAAGGGAGAGAAAAAATTGGATAATTGGATATGATAAGTTGAAGCTGCAAAGACCAATGAGTTGAAGAAATTGTCGTGGATAGGTAAGTGGATTGTACTGAAAGAAGTAGTGGAAGCCACCTCTATCCACAACTTATAGGCTAGATGTTTTGAAGAACTCTTTGAGGAGTTCACTAACAGCAAGTAGTTAAGGGGTGCACCGACAAGTATAAAGGGATCTACCCAAATGTTAAGGGGTCCGACTAATTAAGGGGTCCGACTAATTAAGGGGTCCGACTAATTAAGGGGTCCGACTAATTAAGGGGTCCGACTAATTAAGGGGTCCGACTAATTAAGGGGTCCGACTAATTAAGGGGTCCGACTAATTAAGGGGTCCCATGTGGTTCCTTAAGTTAAGAGGAACCACCAACAATAATTTAAGGGGGCCATCAACAACACGTTAAGGGGGCCATCAACAACACGTTAAGGGGGTCAACGAACAATTTAAGGAGGTCACCAACAACTAGTTAAGGGGTCCACCACAAACAGGTTAAGGGGTCCACCAGCAACAGGTTAAGGGGTCCACCAGCAACAGGTTAAGGGGTCCACCAACAAGTTAAGGGGTCCACCACAAACAGGTTAAGGGGTCCACTAACAAGTTAAGGGGTCCACCAACAATTAAAGGAGGCCACCAACAACAAGTTAAGGGGTCCACCAGCAACAAGTTAAGGGGTCCACCAACAACAGGTTAAGGGGTCCACCAACAATTAAAGGAGGCCACCAACAACAAGTTAAGGGGTCCACCAGCAACAGGTTAAGGGGTCCACCAACAACAAGTTAAGGGGTCCACCAACAATTAAAGGAAGCCACCAACAACAAGTTAAGGGGTCCACCAGCAACAGGTTAAGGGGTCCACTAGCAACTGGTTAAGGGGTCCACCAACAATTTAAGGAGGCCACCAACAACAAGTTAAGGGGTCCACCAGCAACAAGTTAAGGGGTCCACCAGCAACAAGTTAAGGGGTCCACCAGCAACAAGTTAAGGGTTCCACCAACAATTTAAGGAGGCCACCAACAACAAGTTAAGGGGTCCACCAGCAACAAGTTAAGGGGTCCACCAGCAACAAGTTAAGGGGTCCACCAGCAACAAGTTAAGGGGTCCACCAACAACAAGTTAAGGGGTCCACCAACAATTAAAGGAAGCCACCACCAACAAGTTAAGGGGTCCACCAGCAACAGGTTAAGGGGTCCACCAACAACAAGTTAAGGGGTCCACCGACAATTAAAGGAAGCCACCAACAACAAGTTAAGGGGTCCACCAGCAACAGGTTAAGGGGTCCACCAACAACAAGTTAAGGGGTCCACCAGCAACAGGTTAAGGGGTCCACCAGCAACAGGTTAAGGGGTCCACCAGCAATTAAAGGAGGCCACCAACAACTAGTTAAGGGGTCCATCAGCAAGTTTAGGGATCCACCAACAAGTTAATGGGTCCACCAGCAAGTTAATGGGTCCACCAGCAAGTTAATGGGCCCACCAACACTAAGTTATAAGGAGTCCAACAAGAAGTTTCTGACTAATCATCGTTTGGCTAATCATCTCTCGAATAGAACATATAATAGCTCGCTCAGCCATCCGGCCATTCACTCTGGGGACCATCCAACCGGCCACTCTGGGGGACCATCCAA
>NC_091165.1:21720792-21745792 GCF_040958095.1 Procambarus clarkii
ACCTACAGCGAGGTAACGTTACCACTTCGGTACCTACAGCGAGGTAACGTTACCACTTCGGTACCTACAGCGTGGTAACGTTACCACTTCGGTACCTACAGCGTGGTAACGTTACCACTTCGGTACCTACAGCGTGGTAACGTTACCACTTTGGTACCTACAGCGAGGTAACGTTACCACTTCGGTACCTACAGCGTGGTAACGTTACCACTTCGGTACCTACAGCGAGGTAACGTTACCACTTCGTTACGTACAGCGAGGTAACGTTACCACTTCGTTACGTACAGCGAGGTAGCGTTACCACTTCGCTACGTACAGCGAGGTAACGTTACCACTTCGCTGCCTACAGTGAGGTAACGTTACCACTTTGGTACCTACAGCCAGGTAACGTTACCACTTCGCTACCTACAGCGAGGTAACGTTACCACTTCGCTACCTACAGCGAGGTCACGTTACCACTTCGCTACCTACAGCGAGGTAACGTTACCACTTCGCTACCTACAGCGAGGTAACGTTACCACTTCGCTACCTACAGCGAGGTCACGTTACCACTTCGCTACCTACAGCCAGGTAACGTTACCACTTCGCTACCTACAGCCAGGTAACGTTACCACTTCGCTACCTACAGCGAGGTAACGTTACCACGTCGCTACCTACAGCGAGGTCACGTTACCACGTCGCTACCTACAGCCAGGTCACGTTACCACTTCGCTAACTACAGCGAGGTCACGTTACCACTTCGCTACCTACAGCGAGGTAACGTTACCACTTCGCTACCTACAGCGTGGTCACGTTACCACTTCGCTACCTACAGCGAGGTAACGTTACCACTTCGCTACCTACAGCGAGGTAAGGTTACCACTTCGCTACCTACAGCCAGGTAACGTTACCACTTCGCCACCTACAGCCAGGTAACGAAGAAACCTACGAGACGGTGACAAGTGTCACACCTGTTGAATATTTTCTTGGTTTTCGAAATTCCAACATTTTCTTTATGCAGGAAAATAGCGAATCTAATAAATCTATTTGGCAGGAAGGCTGAGAATTAACAGGCTATCTGGCCCACTCTCGGTTAATTAGCCGACTGTCAACTGGTTAACCTGTCGTCCGTCATTCGGTTAATTAACTTGGCTGTCCGAGTAACAAGCCATCCGTTATCTCTCGTCTACTAGGTGGAGACAAACACACAAACACACACGACTCTTCCTGTTCATCTTCCCACTAAGAACGTCACAGATTTTGTCCACGATATCCTCCTCCTGTTCCTCCTCCTCCCTACCTTTCAGTAAGTCGTGCAATCATTTTTCCTTTGTGCGTTTTTTCCCCCCCCTTAAAAGTGCGACAAGAAATATTGCTGTGGGAGGTGAGAAAATGGCCACAGCGCTGCCCGGCTTTCATTAATAAAAGAAGAGTTGGGAGCAGCGCCTGGCGCAATTTGGCCTGAAAATTAAGGTGTAAACACCGACGTGGAAAGGAAACTCATTACCCTGTGGAGGAACAGGCGCCTGTTCCTCCCAGAACCACCTTCGTTCTACTGTTCCAACGCTGGGAGAGGTTGGGGAGGGGCTGGAGTTACACTCTCTCAAACCTTTCCTTCCTACTGTTCCACAGGTACGCAGGAGCAAGGCCCTGTCCCAAACCGTTCCTTCTATCATCACCATCTACCAGAAATTCTAGCCAAGTATTCAAAGTTTGTTTATTGTAGGTAATGCATGAACCTGAGTGTAAAGCCTGCCGTCCAGTTGGATGGCCTGGGAGCAGGATTTGTAACCTGACTCACTGTTAAGTCAGTTACAAATGACTGTAAATGGCTTTCTATAGACGCTTATGGATCACTTCTTGAATTACTTTTAATATAAAAGACACACACTCCTGTGAGTGTGTGTGTGTGTGTGTACTCACCTAACTGTGCTTGCGGGGGTTAAGTTCTGGCTCTTTGGTCCCGTCTCTCAACTGTCAATCAACTGGTGAACAGATTCCAGAGCCTACTGGGCTCAATCATATCTTCATTTGAAACTATGTATGGAGTCTGTCTCCACAACATCACTTCCTAATGCATTCCATTTGTTAGGAACTACTCTGACACTAAGAAAATTCATTCTAATGTCTCTGTGGCTCATTGTTCGTGTTCCATCCATGCTAAATTGTTTGTCATAGTCCACCCTGTCAATCCCTCTGAGAATTTTGAGGGTGGTGATCATGTGTTCCCTAACTTTCTTGTCTTCCAGGGACGTGAGGATTAGCGCCTGTAGTCTTTCCTCACAACTCACACCTCTCAGTTCTGGGACTAGTCTGGTGGCAAGAATCTGAATTTTCTCTAACTTTGTTTTGTGTTTAACTAGATAGTATATGTGTGTGTGTGTTTGTGTGTGTGTGTGTTTGGAGGGTTGCGACAGTAACGCCATTCACGAATCAAATTTGTAGATTCGGTAAGGCATTCGAAAGTAGGGGGTGACGTTACACCAAACATAAAAAAACAAGTATTCACTTCCAGGTAAACAAAAACACACACAAAGGCCAAAGCTCAAACCCCCGCAAGCACAACTATGTGCGAACACACACACACACACACACACACACACACACACACACACACACACACACACACACACACACACACATAACCTTCCCCGACAGACACACTCCAACATTCGAGGCAAATCACATACCGCCTCAAGCCACGAAAGAAAAAGCCCAAATGGGGCCAGCAGCCACCACCCAACAAGGACCCGCTTCCTCCAGCGGTGCCGGGCGGTGGTTGCCCCGTCACACACCGGAAGCCACAGGTCAGGTGTGCGCGATTGAGGTGGAAGACGGAAAAGAGGAAGGGTAATGGGGGGAGGGGGTAATGGGGGGAGGGGGTAATGGGGGGAGGGGGTAATGGGGGGAGGGGTAAAGGGGGAGGGGGTAATGGGGGGAGGGGTAAAGGGGGAGGGGGTAATGGGGGGAGGGGGTAAAGGGGGAGGGGGGTAATGGGGGAGGGGGGTAATGGGGGAGGGGGGTAATGGGGGAGGGAGTAATGGGGAGGGGGTAATGGGGGAAAGGGGTAAAGGGGGAGGGGATGGAAGGGGGTAAAGGGGGAGGGGGTAAAGGGGGAGGGGGTAAAGGGGGAGGGGGTAAAGGGGGAGGGGGGTAAAGGGGGAGGGGGGTAATGGGGGAGGGGGGTAATGGGGGAGGGGGGTAATGGGGGAGGGGGGTAATGGGGGAGGGGGGTAATGGGGGAGGGGGGTAATGGGGGAGGGGGTAATGGGGGAGGGAGTAATGGGGAGGGGGTAATGGGGGAAAGGGGTAAAGGGGGAGGGGATGGAAGGGGGTAAAGAGGGAGGGGGGCAGACGGGGTGGGGGGCAGACGGGGGTAATGGGGGTGGGGGTAAAGGTGTAACGGATAGGGGGTGGTTAACTGGGTGTTAACGAGGTGGTGGGTTAACGGAAGAGGGGTTTTAACGGGGGGAGGGTACCGTTGGGGGTAACGGAGGGGGAGGGGGTTAACGGGGGGCAACGGTGGGTAACGGGGAATAAGGTGGGGAAACGGGGGATAAGGGGGTAACGGGGGATAAGGGGGTAACGGGGGATAAGGGGGTAACGGGGGATAAGGGGGTAACGGGGGATAAGGGGGTAACGGGGGATAAGGGGGTAACGGGGGATAAGGGGGTAACGGGGGATAAGGGGGTAACGGGGGATAAGGGGGTAACGGGGGATAAGGGGGTAACGGGGGATAAGGGGGTAACGGGGGATAAGGGGGTAACGGGGGATAAGGGGGTAACGGGGGATAAGGGGGTAACGGGGGATAAGGGGGTAACGGGGGATAAGGGGGTAACGGGGGATAAGGGGGTAACGGGGGATAAGGGGGTAACGGGGGGATAAGGGGGTAACGGGGGGATAAGGGGGTAACGGGGGGATAAGGGGGTAACGGGGGGATAAGGGGGTAACGGGGGGATAAGGGGGGATAAGGGGGGATAAGGGGGGGTAAGGGGGTAACGGGAGAAGTAAGGGGGGGAAGTAAGGGAGGTAAAGGGGGGGTTAACCGGGGAGGGTGAGGGGGGAGGGTTAAGCGGGGGGGAGAGGGGGTGTTAACGGTGGGATGGTAACGGGGGAGGGTATCGGAGGGGTTTCAAGCAGGAATGGGGAGGAGGGATTTCTAGCAGGATTTCAAGCAAGCAGGTTTGGATACTGTAATAAGGATCGAGAAACAAATATTGGATGAAACACGACGGATTCAAACAGACAAAGAGTTTTGAGTAAACAGATCCTTCAGGAGTGCAGAGATCGGACAAGGGAAAGCAGGATTCAGGCAGGAAAGAGGGGGCAAAAACAGGATAAGAAAGGGATATGCAGAAATGTGGGAGTTCGAAGAAAAAAAAGAAATGGGGATTCATCAATCGGGGTTGGAGAATTCAGATTAGGAGAATGTCATATTGTTCTCCAGGATTGGAAGAATGTCATTGGTAAAAATATGCTGATTGGAAAAAAATTGGAAAATGCGTGCGTGCACATATACAGACAGAAACAGACACCAAACACACACACACACACACACACACACACACGCACACACACACACACACACACACACACACACACGCGCGCACACACGCGCACACACGCGCGCACACACGCACACACGCACACACACACACACACACACACACACACACACACACACACACACACACACACACACACACACACACACACACCAAATAGAGTCGTAGATTCCCGGAACAAGTTAATTAAGGCGACGATGGATGCCAAAACTATCAACAGCTTCAAACAGAAAAAAAGAGATGACGGGACACTGCGAGCTGGCCCTTAACCTCTAATTACTCCTAAATTAAACAATTACAACACCTGAAGATCGTGTGGTTTTGCTCCCCCTCCCTCCCCCATATATCAAGTAGCCGGTTCTCTTTGGTCTTCTTATGTGTACTGGCATTGAACATGTTCACATCTTCTTGTACAGCCATTTGTCTGTTCATCATTTCGTCAGCTTACTCATTTTTTTTTTACTCTTTTATTTATTTTTCATTAAATAACGTTAGTTGCCTACCACACCCTCTTTTGCTCCTCTACTTGCTTGTTTATCCGCTCGACGCACTCAATCGTTCACGCACCCAAAAGTTCACGCACTCAATCGTTCACGCACCCTAAAGTTCACGCACTCAATCGTTCACGCACCCCCAACAGTTCATAAGTTCACCTTACTAGTGCAATGATCCACATGTGCATTGTGTTGCCGGACTTTCGCAATCTTGGGGGGTCACCTTCACCTGTGTTTATGTACGTGCGTGTGTGTGGGGGGGGGGGGGGGGGAAGGGATGTGTGTGTGGGGGGGGGGGGAAGGGATTTGTGTGTGTGGGGGGGGGGGAGGGAGAGGGAGGGTTGCGTGTGTATGGGGGGGGGGAGGGAGGGTTGCGTGTGTAACTAAAGGTTGTTCGTGGGTGAGGATGGGTTGTGCGTGTGTGGGGGTGGGTTGTGCGTGTGTGGGGAGGGGAGGGTTGAGTGTGTGGGGAGGGGAGGGTTGAGTGTGTGGGGATGGGTTGTGAGTGTGTGGGGATGGGTTGTGAGTGTGTGGGGATGGGTTGTGAGTGTGTGGGGATGGGTTGTGAGTGTGTGGGGATGGGTTGTGAGTGTGTGGGGATGGGTTGTGAGTGTGTGGGGATGGGTTGTGAGTGTGTGGGGATGGGTTGTGAGTGTGTGGGGATGGGTTGTGAGTGTGTGGGGATGGGTTGTGAGTGTGTGGGGATGGGTTGTGAGTGTGTGGGGATGGGTTGTGAGTGTGGGGGGGATGGGTTGTGAGTGTGGGGGGGGAGGGTTGTGAGTGTGGGGGGGGGAGGGTTGTGAGTGTGGGGGGGGGAGGGTTGTGAGTGTGGGGGGGAGGGTTGTGAGTGTGGGGGGGAGGGTTGTGAGTGTGGGGGGAGGGTTGTGAGTGTGGGGGGGAGGGTTGTGAGTGTGGGGGGGAGGGTTGAGAGTGTGGGGGGGAGGGTTGTGAGTGTGGGGGGAGGGTTGTGAGTGTGGGGGGGAGGGTTGTGAGTGTGGGGGGGAGGGTTGTGAGTGTGGGGGGGAGGGTTGTGAGTGTGGGGGGGAGGGTTGTGAGTGTGGGGGGGGGAGTTGACAGTGTGGGGGGAGGGTTGTGAGCGTGCGGGGGGGAGGGTTGTGAGCGTGCGGGGGGGAGGGTTGTGAGCGTGCGGGGGGGAGGGTTGTGAGCGTGCGGGGGGGAGGGTTGTGAGCGTGCGGGGGGGAGGGTTGTGAGCGTGCGGGGGGGAGGGTTGTGAGCGTGCGGGGGGGAGGGTTGTGAGCGTGCGGGGGGGAGGGTTGTGAGCGTGCGGGGGGGAGGGTTGTGAGCGTGCGGGGGGAGGGTTGTGAGCGTGCGGGGGGAGGGTTGTGAGCGTGCGGGGGGAGGGTTGTGAGCGTGCGGGGGGGAGGGTTGTGAGCGTGCGGGGGGAGGGTTGTGAGCGTGCGGGGGGGAGGGTTGTGAGCGTGCGGGGGGGAGGGTTGTGAGCGTGCGGGGGGGAGGGTTGTGAGCGTGCGGGGGGGAGGGTTGTGAGCGTGCGGGGGGGAGGGTTGTGAGCGTGCGGGGGGGAGGGTTGTGAGCGTGCGGGGGGGGAGGGTTGTGAGCGTGCGGGGGGGGAGGGTTGTGAGCGTGCGGGGGGGAGGGTTGTGAGCGTGCGGGGGGGAGGGTTGTGAGCGTGCGGGGGGGGAGGGTTGTGAGCGTGCGGGGGGGAGGGTTGTGAGCGTGCGGGGGGGGAGGGTTGTGAGCGTGCGGGGGGGGAGGGTTGTGAGCGTGCGGGGGGGGAGGGTTGTGAGCGTGCGGGGGGGAGGGTTGTGAGCGTGCGGGGGGGAGGGTTGTGAGCGTGCGGGGGGGAGGGTTGTGAGCGTGCGGGGGGGAGGGTTGTGAGCGTGCGGGGGGGAGGGTTGTGAGCGTGCGGGGGGGAGGGTTGTGAGCGTGCGGGGGGGAGGGTTGTGAGCGTGCGGGGGGGAGGGTTGTGAGCGTGCGGGGGGGAGGGTTGTGAGCGTGCGGGGGGGAGGGTTGTGAGCGTGCGGGGGGGAGGGTTGTGAGCGTGCGGGGGGGAGGGTTGTGAGCGTGCGGGGGGGAGGGTTGTGAGCGTGCGGGGGGGAGGGTTGTGAGCGTGCGGGGGGGAGGGTTGTGAGCGTGCGGGGGGGAGGGTTGTGAGCGTGCGGGGGGGAGGGTTGTGAGCGTGCGGGGGGGAGGGTTGTGAGCGTGCGGGGGGAGGGTTGTGAGCGTGCGGGGGGAGGGTTGTGAGCGTGCGGGGGGGAGGGTTGTGAGCGTGCGGGGGGGAGGGTTGTGAGCGTGCGGGGGGGAGGGTTGTGAGCGTGCGGGGGGGAGGGTTGTGAGCGTGCGGGGGGAGGGTTGTGAGCGTGCGGGGGGGAGGGTTGTGAGCGTGCGGGGGGAGGGTTGTGAGCGTGCGGGGGGAGGGTTGTGAGCGTGCGGGGGGAGGGTTGTGAGCGTGCGGGGGGGAGGGTTGTGAGCGTGCGGGGGGAGGGTTGTGAGCGTGCGGGGGGAGGGTTGTGAGCGTGCGGGGGGGAGGGTTGTGAGCGTGCGGGGGGGAGGGTTGTGAGCGTGCGGGGGGGAGGGTTGTGAGCGTGCGGGGGGGAGGGTTGTGAGCGTGCGGGGGGGAGGGTTGTGAGCGTGCGGGGGGGAGGGTTGTGAGCGTGCGGGGGGGAGGGTTGTGAGCGTGCGGGGGGGAGGGTTGTGAGCGTGCGGGGGGAGGGTTGTGAGCGTGCGGGGGGAGGGTTGTGAGCGTGCGGGGGGGAGGGTTGTGAGCGTGCGGGGGGGAGGGTTGTGAGCGTGCGGGGGGGAGGGTTGTGAGCGTGCGGGGGGAGGGTTGTGAGCGTGCGGGGGGGAGGGTTGTGAGCGTGCGGGGGGGAGGGTTGTGAGCGTGCGGGGGGGAGGGTTGTGAGCGTGCGGGGGGAGGGTTGTGAGCGTGCGGGGGGGAGGGTTGTGAGCGTGCGGGGGGGAGGGTTGTGAGCGTGCGGGGGGAGGGTTGTGAGCGTGCGGGGGGGAGGGTTGTGAGCGTGCGGGGGGAGGGTTGTGAGCGTGCGGGGGGGAGGGTTGTGAGCGTGCGGGGGGAGGGTTGTGAGCGTGCGGGGGGAGGGTTGTGAGCGTGCGGGGGGGAGGGTTGTGAGCGTGCGGGGGGGAGGGTTGTGAGCGTGCGGGGGGGAGGGTTGTGAGCGTGCGGGGGGAGGGTTGTGAGCGTGCGGGGGGAGGGTTGTGAGCGTGCGGGGGGAGGGTTGTGAGCGTGCGGGGGGGAGGGTTGTGAGCGTGCGGGGGGAGGGTTGTGAGCGTGCGGGGGGGAGGGTTGTGAGCGTGCGGGGGGGAGGGTTGTGAGCGTGCGGGGGGGAGGGTTGTGAGCGTGCGGGGGGAGGGTTGTGAGCGTGCGGGGGGGAGGGTTGTGAGCGTGCGGGGGGGAGGGTTGTGAGCGTGCGGGGGGAGGGTTGTGAGCGTGCGGGGGGGAGGGTTGTGAGCGTGCGGGGGGAGGGTTGTGAGCGTGCGGGGGGAGGGTTGTGAGCGTGCGGGGGAGGGTTGTGAGCGTGCGGGGGAGGGTTGTGAGCGTGCGGGGGAGGGTTGTGAGCGTGCGGGGGAGGGTTGTGAGCGTGCGGGGGAGGGTTGTGAGCGTGGGGGGGGAGGGTTGTGAGCGTGGGGGGGGGGGGGGAGGGTTGTGAGCGTGGGGGGAGGGGTTGTACGCGCGAGTGGGGTGGTGGAGGGGTTGTGCATGTGTGTGTTTGGGGAAGGGGGAAGAGTTTTGCGTGTGCACAACCAGCTAACCAAACAGGCAGCCAATCAGCGATTCCATCTAACCGACCAGCCAGCCAGCAGCCAGCCAACCACCCAGCTAAACTACCACTTCACGTCACCTTAAGAGAGAAGAGTCAAGAGAGAGAAGATATGATCCCCACCTACAAAATTGTTCAGAGAAACTGGCAGTGAAGATAAACAGACTATTTAAAACGGGAGTTACACCAAGAAGGAGAGACAGCGGTGGCAAGTTATGAGTACAAATGAGCCTCAAAGACATTAGAATGAATTTGTTATTGTCAGTTGATTGACAGCAGAATGGCGGGACTTAAGAGCATTAGCTTAACCCCTCCCCCCCCCCAAAAAAAAAGAAGAACCAATAGCATCGTCTTGTTATTAACTGGTCGACAATACTGGCCCAACTTTCTTTGACACCATAAATAAAATTCCCTACTTGGTTCTACATACAAATAAATAAATAAATAAATAAATAAGTGTGTGTGTAATATTTATATATACAAATTTCTTTCATCCTGTTGAGCTTTCTATATCTATTTTTGCACTTGTTTAGCGTCTGTCGAACACAACAGAAGATGAACAGGAAAACATCGACTGTATTTGATGTTGAGAGCAGAATTGACTCTCTGTTTAAAGGAACATAGATAAAAAAACGCAAGACACAGCAGCCAGGAGAGTTGGAGGACATCCAAGACAAAGTTTTGAGGAAAGAAAGTTTTTTTGGGGAGAAAGTGGATCCTTCTTTTGTCTAATTGTGATCAAGTGAGAGAGCTCAACAGACGGGGATTAGGTGAAGGAAGAGAAGAATAAGGGAGAGAATGATAGAGGGAGGGATATAGACGAGAGAAAAATGGCTAGAGACAGTGGGAAAAGGGGAGGGAGAGAGAATTGAGGAAAGTAAAGATATATAGAGACTCATATGGCAATTGAAGAGAAATAAAGTAAAAATAAATGTCGATAAAAAAAAACAGCAATCAAGGTGCGAGAAAATTAAGAGAAACAAAGATGTAAACATATAGAAACCGTATGGACCATACGGAAGACTTGGAAAGAAAAAACAGATGTACAGGGAAAAACCTGTCCACAATCAACTTGTCCAAGACGGACCAAAATGTCGTCGTCGCCGTCTTCGTCTCATCATCTTCTAGTGTGTAGTTTGCTCATCACGGGAAAAACCACTCGGTGATACGGAGCTTATTAAACTATCAAGGCAAGATGATTCTCCTTTCCAGAAAAGGAAAACATTATCCATCGTCACTGAGTTGCAACACAAGAAAATATATCACACTGACGATACACAGAACCATCTTGAGGTTATCTTGAGGATATCTTACCATAGCCGAATAGTAAACAAAGATATCGGTTCATGTAACTTCCTTCGTCAAAGCACTAACATTAAGTTTGTCCGTAGTGAAATTAGTCCAGGTGATAACTAAGAACGTAATTCGTATAATCAATTCAAGAAAATGTAGGAATGGAAAAAATAATAACTTTCTTGTAGTAAATGGCAATGCCACAACGTTACTTCGTCGAACAGCCCAATAGTTATCTGCAAGAACTATTCAATCAAAGCCTTAAACAGTGAATCTTATCAGATCACTAGATATAGAGACTCGTAATACTCATATACAAAGTGAGTGAGTGAGTGAGTGAGTGAGTGAGTGAGTGAGTGAGTGAGTGAGTGAGTGAGTGAGTGAGTGAGTGAGTGAGTGAGTGAGTGAGTGAGTGAGTGAGTGAGTGAGTGAGTGAGTAGATATATATAAATAAATTCAAACCCACCTCTCTGACGTCCTGCCTGTGAAAAGTTCTTGATAGGATTATACTCGACAGGTTAATGCTTCAAATTAGACCAAGTTCTCCGTACATTGCGAGGTTTCTCTCCCAGAGGAAACCACACAACTTGCTCTGCTGGATGATATTTCATTACGTCGGGACGATTGGACATATTGATCCTGATTTTGATACCAACAACCCGTCCTCTCAACTGATTGGTTACCATATCGTGTAAAAATCGAACTTACGTTACAAAGACAACCAACTGTGGGAAAAAAATAGCGGCTCACAAATATCTGCGTTTTCTATGCTTACCAGAGTGGTTGGTTTGGTGTGGGGGGGGGGGGGGGGTTGGGGGAGGGATGTTCCGGTTTGTACGTTTTTCGTTAGCTAAGGAGGTTGGATTTAAGACGTAGTGGCAAGTCAGGAGAAGAAAGCCGAGGTACTAATCTTTGAACAACTTGCCTTGTTAGGAGTTCTGGGAAGACAGTTGGCTTGGCTCAGGGGCGTGTTACTGGAGTAAGGTACTATGCTCAGTCATTTTCATGGGGCTTAGAAGTAATACTTTTGTACACTGCCCCTGGTACACTTCAGGGGGGGGGGGAATGCTTACACCAACACATAGATGTATGCACACGTTAATAATTAATACACACACACACCAACTGACAAAGCTGTCATCTGACTTTTGCACTGTTGCTGGTGCTTAAATTAGATTGTAAAACTCTATTTGATTCTCATTCTACTTTTAAACGTTAAATTCAGTCTCATAACAAAATCTTGAACTATACATCCTCCCGACAAAACATGTATCAAAGCTTTCAAAATCCAAAACCTAAACATTGAAACCTAAGGTCCCCACAAATGCCCTTTAAGTATCAGCAGTCACCACATTGTACACGACCTACATCACAGTGTTGAAAAAAACAAACATTTTCAACCCTTCAAAATCACTTACTGGTAAGAATATTTGTATGATTATTAAACATTTGCGCCCAAACAAATCAATATTATTTATCTCAAATTTGCTCCACAGGGATATGTCTGGCAGATCCTGCTCGCGTTCCCATCGCTTGCAGATATTTATTCAGATATCTGAATAAATATCTTGCAGATATCTGCAAGAACCCCCACAACGATCACTGCATTATCTCCTGGCTGAGTCCCAGCCACTTGGGCTGGACGGTAGAGCGACGGTCTCGCTTCATGCAGGTCGGCGTTTAATCCCCGATCGTCCAAGTTGTTAGGCACTATTCCTTCCCCGTCCCATCCCAAAATTTTATCCTGATCCCTTCCAAGTGCTGTATAGTCATAATGGCTTGGCGCTTTCCCCCTGATAATTCCCTTCCCTTCCTGGCTGAGTTCATCCAAGAAGACTATGCTCAACAGTATAGTTACACCACGCCCACAAAATGATGAGTCCCCCTCAACCACCTTGGGTCAGCAAGATCTTTCAAATAAAGCTCTTAATACTGAAGGAATTTGGTATTTACCAGACAGTTGGTTTGGTTTCCGTCCCCTCGATGCAGTGTGTGTAGTCACTTACCTGTAATGGAATGAACGCAAAAGGTCTTTAAAACTAAATTAACATTTCATTGAAAATCATACACCATAAGTGTAAATACAATCCTCATACTCCATAAATGTAACTTATTCACCAAGTGAATTATCTACTCTAAAACAAGAGAACATCTGTGTCTGTCTGGCCTAAAAATTGAGGCCAGATACTTGGGGCTAGAATCGCCCAAATTGGCAGGGGGAATGGTGTGGGGTATGGGGTGAACATAGGCTGATCGGTGTCGCCTGAAGTCAAAAGGAAATAGCGTGTTAGAGGTCACATTTAGACTCCCACGACGACCCAACGTACCTGGCGGGCAGTACCAGCTGTATTGAAAACGAAAAAAAATATTAAAACAATTAAAAAAGTTTACTTATGATTATAGAAACATATACACCATTATTCATTGATTTTTGGAAAATCAAAAAATTTCCTGCCATTTAAACTTGGCCATAATCTCATAAACCTCATACATTTTATACTGAAATTAATTTCCCTCTCCCATAGAAAGCGGAAGGCCAACTCACAAATTCGAACGGGGTACCTATTGTATTGTGTGAATATACATTTAATGTTATGAAGACATAGTGACGCTCTTATTCTGCTCTTAGAAATATTGTGGGGATAGAGTGAGGATTGAGGGTGGAGGGGGAGGGGGAGGAGTGGGGGTGGAGGGGGAGGAGTGGGGGTGGAGGGGGTGGAAGAGGGGGGAGGAGTGGGGGAGGAAGAGGGGGGTGGAGGGGAGGGGGTGTGTATTGGAGTGGAGGAGGAGGGGGGGGGCGAAGGAGGCGCGGGAGAGAAGGGAGAGGGGAAAGAGGGGGGATGCATCTCTCCCCCTTGCATCATCTGAGAGAAGAGGGAGAGGGGATGCTGGGGGAGGGGACTGAGGGGGGAGGGAACGAGGGGGGAAAGGGAACAAGGGGGCGAAAATAGGGGGAGGGATCGAGGGGGCGGAAAGGGGGGGGGGAGGGAACGAGGAGGGGTCAAAGGGAAAGCGAGGGGTGTGGAATGGGATGGGGTCGAGGGGGTGGTCAAGGGGGGAGAAGAGGACTGGGAGAAGACGAAATATCCCGAGCGCCCCCTCCCATAATATATTTATAAAAAGGAAGAGGGGCTAAGCAGGGTGGGCGGGGGAGGGGGGTGCTGAGTGGAGGAATGGAGAAAGGGAGGGGGGGGGATAGAGTTGGGCGAAATGGGGGAAAGGGGGTGAAGTGCACAAATGTGGAGGATGAAGGAAGAGGGAAAGGGGGGCGAGGGGAAGGAAAAGGAGGGGGGGCAGAGGGTGCAGAAGGAAGAGGAGGAGGGGCGGCAGGGGGGAGGGGAAGGAAGGAGGAGGAGGGGGGCAGGGGGAAAGGGAAGGAAGAGGAGGAGGAGGGGGGGCAGGGTGAAACCCCCTTCCTAGGGGACCCCCTTCCTAGGGGACCCCCTTCCTAGGGGACCCCCTTCCTAGGGGACCCCCTTCCTAGGGGACCCCCTTCCTAGGGGACCTCCTTCCTAGGGGACCCCCTCCTAATCACACACAAATCAATACATATAAGCCACGCAGCTAAACCTGACACTTGAGGATCGAGGCATGTTGTTTACCTTCTGTTGAACGAGGCCGCTGCATAGGGTACCTCTTCCCGTTGAATAAACTAATAAAAAATAACAGTAACTGTTCGTCCTTATTACGACATTCAGTGTTCCCACTGAACACACATGCTAATTGGATGATAATAATTTTCCAGTAAAACTCAAACTACTTCAGTAACACATCACAGCACATCCAACTTCAACTATAGTAAAAGCTTTACTGAGCTGATGCGTGGCAAAAAGGGGTTGAAGACTCAACCCGTCCACTGGCAGGGTTCATTCAAACCAGTGGGTGATCCCCCAAAGACGTATTCATCAATTTTAACACGATGTCTGTTCAAAAGTGGTTATTTTCTCGTATATAAATTATTATTATTAGTGTTTCGAAGAGCAGTCGTCAGCTATAAGCGCCGTTCAGCAAGTGTTCGAATGTCATCAGGTGCGAGTCGCGTGTAAAATATGTTTTTCATATATAAACAAAGGGGGCTCGGTGGCTGCATGGAATGAGCGTTTGATCTTTGTCGATGTGGTCGGGCTGAAAAATCTTCGTGTCACGTTTCGTATGAACCAGGTGGTGTTTTATCACAAATGAGCACCGAAACATTGCCCATATCCTCTACTCATTTCTGCTGTTTGATTCGCCTCCCTTTAAATGCTTCACCCATGTAATTTAAATGCAAATGAGTCAACTCGTGATGAAACACCACCTGGTTTCGAGTGGGTTTATAAGGTGCGTCATTCGAAACGCGAAAAGACGCACCCCGTCCTTATAAACAAATTAACCCGTCCTCAGACCAAGTGCTAGTTAACCCAGCCTTCAAACCCCGTGTTTATGAGTGAATTACTGTTTACACACGACTCAACTGATGACGTATGTACTTTTCCCCAGCAGTGCTTCGCTGAGATAACCTCTGTTCGAATCCCAACGCTGTAAATGCTTCAATCACGTACTATAAACAGCAGTAATCGCCAACAAACCCTGAACCAAACCGATGCCTAACTGTACTTTGAATTTTATTGTACAATAATATTAATTTATATGTGAGAACGAATCCTATTTTTATTACAATGTTAAATTTGACGAATGCGTCTCTGGCAACGGCCGCTCCTCTAAAGCGGCCTGGTTCGTTAGAGGAGCCAGAGCTCGTTATTTAACAATCATTTTACACACCTATTGACGAACCGGTGCATCTTTTCTCAGTCTTTGGCGGCTTTGTTTATATATATATATTAAACACTTTATCATTATCGAAACTTCCCAATCAATTGTTTGTATTGATATTAATGAAAATTGTTTGGTTTAAGGTCTAATTTACTTTTAATGACCATTCCTGTTATATTTTATAGTTAGTTTAGTTCATTTATTATGCACCCCATACCCATCTTGTGGGCGGTAGTGGAAAGGGTTACAGAGGCACATAATGGGCTCAGGGACTGAACCCCACAATTCATTTAGCTAAGCAAGTTACAATCTTGATGAGCTAGTTACAAAATTCAATATAAGTCATCACATCAACAATGGGTTCGAGATCGACCTCAAGTACAGGTTCTAAATTAAGCAACTGACATATGTGGAGAGCTAGTGTCAAAATTTATATGTTTGTCCTGCACACCGCCCCCCATCCAGTGGGCAGCGGTGGATAGGTTACAATCACTTAGTTACTACCTACAGTTAGCAAACTGGGGATATTTGGCTAAAATTTCTGGTAGCAGATCATTTTGAATGAAATATTGACACATCGCTGGAACATTGGTTATAGAATTGTCTCTAAATTCACGTATCTTTTCGCACTCCATCACATAGTGACGGAGGGTGTGCGAATAATTTTGTTGACACAGTTTACATTTGGTCAGGTCTACATCAGCAGATAATGAGAATTCCCAGAGATACTTGTAACCGAGTCTAAGCCGAGCAGTAGTAACATCTAGAAGTCTGCTGATTTTATTGGATGATCCATAGATGTGTGGCTCCTCTTGCATGATAGTATGATGATAGATGGAATTACTGGTGTCAATTTCACTTTGCCTCAGATCTACAAGATCTTGTTGAAGTTCTCGGTGTACAGCTGCTCTCAGATTGCTCATTGACAATCCAAGGTTACACTCAACGGCTCCTTTAAAGGCAGATTCTTTGGCTAACTTATCAGCTCTATCATGCATTCGGAGGCCAACATGAGATGGAGACCACATGAAATGGACTCTGTTACCATCCTTAGTAATTTTGTTGTATTTGTGTCTAGCTTCGGACACGAGCATGTTACAGTTATGTCTTAAAGAGTTGAGAGCATTTAAGGATGATAAGGAGTCACTTACAATTAATGTATCAATTAATGTATCAATTAATGTATCGGGTGCAGCTGGAAGTGCAGTTGTTATATTTTATATAGGTATCACTTCTGTCAATTATTTATCTCGTGTAGGGGTGAGAGGGAGAATGTTTTTTTTATTAGTACATCGTATTTTGATATATTATTTCCCCTATACACTTGTGTACTAGAAATGGTAGCGGTTCTCGAAATTGACGTGATGTCCCGTTTTCTGTTCATGGGTCCTCGGGTTGGTTAGGTTCGGGTCATTTAGTTAAACAGTTTGGTGACATTGGGAACAATGTAGAGAACTGGATGCTTGTTGAATCTTCCCCCTTTCTTATCTCCGTTTCCCTATCCAGCTACTCTTCCATATCTCCCCATCCCCCCCTTACCCCATCTCTTTTCTCACTCCATCTCTCCAACTTTCCTCCCAAAGATCCCTTACTCCCCTCCTTTCCTTCGCTCACCATCTTCATTCCCAATCTCTCTTCTCCGTTATCTCCCACTTCTCCTAACCCTCTCCCACCCTTCTCCCACAACATTCTCCCACTCCCCTTTTATCACCACCTCTCTTCCCCTTTCTTCGTCCATCCCTCCTCATGCTCTTCCCTCTCTTCAAACATTCCCCCATCCCTCTCCCTCTCTCAGAAAAACTGTGTAACGAAAAAACTGTGAAAAACTGTGTGTATGTGTGTGTGTGTGTGTGTGTACTCACCTAGTTGTCACCTAGTTGTGTTTGCGGGGGTTGAGCTCTGGCTCTTTGGTCCCGCCTCTCAACCGTCAATCAACAGGTGTACAGATTCCTGAGCCTATCGGGCTCTGTCATATCTATATTTGAAACTGTGTATGGAGTCAGCCTCCACCACATCACCCCCTAATGCATTCCATTTGTCAACCACTCTGACACTAAAAAAGTTCTTTCTAATATCTCTGTGGCTCATTTGGGCACTCAGTTTCCACCTGTGTCCCTTTGTGCGTGTTCCCCTTGTGTTAAATAGACTGTCTTTATCTACCCTATCAATTCCCTTCAGAATCTTGAATGTGGTGATCATGTCCCCCCTAACTCTTCTGTCTTCCAGCGAAGTGAGGTTTAATTCCCGTAGTCTCTCCTCGTAGCTCATACCTCTCAGCTTAGGTACTAGTCTGGTGGCAAACCTTTGAACCTTTGTGTGTGTGTGTGTGTGTGTGTGTGTGTGTGTGTGTGTGTGTGTGTGTGTGTGTGTGTGTGTGTGTGTGTGTGTGTGTGTGTGTGTGTGTTTAAGATGACACAAAATGTCACAGTAACATGGCTGAAAACAAAATAAGAGAAGCCACGTATGTGAAATTCAACTTCTATTTAATTTTAAATTTGTGGGTGTTTTTTTTAATCTCGTCACGTTATGTTATAACTTTCAGCAACATACATACAGTTAGAAAGCAAACTGAGCGTTAATCTGTGCGTTATTTGACCGTGGTTAATCTCCCCAACCTGTCCTCTTACAAAGACCGTCGCTTTTCGCTTGTATGCGTTAACTAACGCCAAAAATTGTATTAGAAAATGGAGGCGGCGCGCAAAAGTGACGTACTGTCCCGTTTTCTGTTTTGGGTCCTCTGGTAGGATAGGATAAGGGCACTTTTGTAAGAATGTTTTCTTGACGTTGGGAAACCTTATGAGGACGAGGCTGATCTCCCGAATGTATAAACATACTGAACGTCTCAAGGAATAGCGGCAGAGAGGTTTCAAGGAGCAGTAAAAATTTTATTCAGAATATCGGTAATAGTTCCAACGCATTAGTTGAGTCATAGCTTGAAATAAAAATGTATTTCCTTAAGATTTAAAAGTAAACATTTAAGACCTCTTTCATTGCTTACATTAATCCAAAACCTGCTTTTACAGCCTTAAAGAAGTGAGTACGTTTATAGAAGAAAACCTTAATGATTAATTAGTTCAAGGGGGTCATTATCAAGATGAATTGCCCCAATTGCATATTTATGGGCTGGATCTCTAATGTGTGTACCGAGCTCCTCCTCTGATGAGGCTCTGAAGAAAAATATTTTAATTATTCTAAAACGTTAGTTCTGCTCATGCCGAAGTGAACGTTCGTTAAAAATGTTTATTAAAAAAATAGGAAAATATACTTTTGTCGGAATTTCCACATTTAGTTTCCTAAATGCTGTACAAACCATATTTTGATATTTAATGTATTTTATTTTTATTATTTTTTGTTTACAAATCACTCGTTAGTTTGTTAATTGAATCAAAAATTGCATATTTTTAGGACAATTATATATAGCAGGAAGGTTGTTTAATGTACCAGGATCAGGTACTTTAAAACCCTTTAATAATTGCGGTGTTTTAGTTGATGAACTCCAGAACGATAAACGTCCTTAGCTATTTAATGGCATGACCTTTTATGTACATGTAAATTTCCTAGTTCATTTAACTGCAACACGTTTCCGATGACTATGATGGAGAGATGTACATAAATGTACAATATGTTTATTGATTTTTGTCAGAATGTATAGCCTTATGCTTAAGAAATGGAAAGAGCATAACTGATTCCTTTGTAAGACGGCCTTTATTTGACTTGTTAAATAATAATAATAATAATAATAATATACATATTTCTAGTGACACGAACGTCCACTCTATATGTTCAATAAACACTTGAACTATATGTTTAACACATCTCTAACCCTGTCCATGGAGGACAGAAGAAAATGTATATATGCTGGTTAGCATTGTAAATGTGTGGCCACGTTTGTGGTAGAAAATAATAATAATAAAAAATACTCTATGTTCTTATAGAGGGGGAACATCAGTAGTGATATTACATATCGCCACATCCCTTCAACATTTGAGAGTCTAGACGTGTACTGTATTGCGTTAAGAGCATTCAATTTGTGTGTCCTTGTCTTCAATTTTGTCTAATAAACTTCTGTAACACTGAGGACAAGTGAGAAACATGAAAAGCATTCCATTTTTCTCATTACCTTAGTCATATATTTCGTGTATTATCATAGACCCAGTTTTCTCTTGATTAAAGCCTTCGAGCAAAGAATGTTGCTGTAATAAACGCAGGGTTCTTGGTGTCTGGAATTTGCAGAGGAATTTACCAGATTATCTGAGAATACCAGACTAATTCCCAATTGTATTACGCCGGCAAGACACTATTCCTGATTCCTATTCGCTGTGGCGTTGAACACTGACACCGAATAGCTCGATTATTTTGCCTGAATTATCTCTCTCTCTCTCTCTCTCTCTCTCTCTCTCTCTCTCTCTCTCTCTCTCTCTCTCTCTCTCTCTCTCTCTCTCTCTCTCTCTCTCTCTCTCTCTCTCTTTCTCTCTCTCTCTCTCTCTCTCTCTCTCTCTCTCTCTCTCTCTCTCTCTCTCTCTCTCTCTCTCTCTCTCTCTCTCTCTCTCTCTCTCTCTCTCTCTCTCTCTCTCACACCCTCTCACAAAACACACACGAGCGCGAACGCCCGTGCAGCCCGTAACAGCTGTCTAAATCCCAGGTACCTATTTACTGCTTGGTGGACAGGATTATCATGTATAAGAAACTCTTCCCATTCGTTTCTGCCTCGACTAGGAATCGAACTCGGGCCCTTATGACTACGACCCGAGAAAACGGTCCACTTTAAGTGTGTACTCACCTAATTGTACTCAACTAATTGTGCTTGCGGGGTTTTCTTCGTGTGCTTTGGCTCTTTGGTCCCGTCTCGCAACCACTAATGAACTGGTGAACAGATTCCTGATCCTATTGAGCTTTATCACATCTACATTTGAAACTGTGTATGGTGTCAGCCTCCACCACATCACTGCCTAATGCATTCCATTTATTAACTACTCTGACACTGAAAAAGTTCTTTTTAATGTCTCTATGGCTCATTTGGGTACTCAGTTTCCACGTGTGTCACATAAAGGGGAACAGGTGGAAACTGCGTAACTTTTTTAACTGAAACATTTTTGTAACTACGTGTGACAAACCATCTTTATATCTGTACCCTATAAATTTCTCTGACAATCATGTATGTGGTGATCATGTCTCCCTTAACTCTTCTTCCAGCGACGTGAGGTTGAGTTGCCGTAGTCTCTCCAGGTAGCTCATACCCCTCACCTCGAGTACTAGTTGTTGATTTTTAGATTTAGCTTCTCAGAACAAAATGTCCATGTAGCACGGGCTACAGTGAGCCCGTAATTGAGTTCGGTTATTCGCGATAACCTTGTTACAGTGATATTTGGGTCAAAGTTTTAAATGGGAGGTGGGGGTTTCTTTTTCGCTCTTGTTTTAGCGCACTGGTCTTGTTTTAATAACATTATCTTGGTGGCAAATATAGATGCACAGTGTTCACTAGTGTGTCCCAATCATCAACTGCTTTTCTAATCATTGTAGTCGCTGGGGTACTAGTCTAGTGGTCTGTCTTTGAACCTTCTCCAATTTAGTCTTTGTGTGTGTGTGTGTTTGTGTGTTTGTGTGTGTGTGTTTGTGTGTGTGTTTGTGTGTGTGTGTATGTACTCACCTATTTGTGCTTGCGGGGGGTTGAACTTTGGCTCTTTGGTCCCGCCTCTCAACTGTCAATCAACTGGTGTACAGATTCCTGAGCCTACTGGGCTCTATCATATCTACATTTGATGTGTGTGAGTGTGTACTCATCAACTTGTACCTGCAGCATCAAGCTCTAGCTCTTGGACCCCGCTTTTCTAGCCGTCGGTTGTCTAATGCAATGACTCCTGGCCTATTTCCGTATCATACCTGCTTTTAAATTTATGAATGGAGTTAGCCTCCACAACCTGATCCTTTAGGTCATTCCATTTACTCACTACCCCTACGCTGAAAGAAAACTTTCTAACATCTTTATGCCACCTTCGAGTCTCAAGTTTTCATCCGTTCCCACCTTATTCTTTTGATATTCATAGTTAGCATTTCTTCCGTTTCCACCCTGTCAAACCCTCTTAAGTATTTTATACGTCTGTATCATGTCCTCCCTCTCCCTCCTTTTTTCTAACGTCGTCAGGTTTAGTTCCTTCAGTCAGTCTTTGTACCTCATCCCTCGCAGCACTGGGACGAGTCTCGTTGCCTTTTCGAGTTTCCTCGTGGGTGTTTTTTTTTTTTAGATGTGAACTCCACGATGAGTCGGCATACTCTAAAGACTGGCCTCACATAAGCGGTATACAGTGACCTAAAAGCCTCCTTATTAAAGTTTCTGAAGGATGTTCTGACTTTTGCCAGCATATGCGGCTGAGGTCATTTTATTTACACGAGCCTCTCGTGTGGTTTGTTTACATGAGGTTTGGTGTTATGTCCACCCACAGATCTTGTTATCTAGACGTTATAAGGAGATAACGTGAAGATAACACGGTGTTTCCCTTCATAGTGTATTGGTCTTTCGGTCTCCTGTCTACTGTTCCCATGTCCATTTTGTGTGTACTCACCTAGTTGTGTGTGTGGGGGGGGGGTTGAGCTCTGGCTCTTTGATCCCATCTCTCAACTGTCAATCAACTGGTGTGTGTAAGTGACTGTTCACCTATAATCTAATTTTATAATGCAGTTGAAATAATTTCTTCATCACCCGAGGAAAAATTTAACTCAGATTAATGTATAAATGATGCAAGATGCATGAGTTGCATAAAACGTAATTTTTAGTATCTGTCTTATCAGTCTTATCAGTGATTACTCTTTTTTTCTCTCGTCTTTTTTCCCCCCCTTTTGTTCAGTATCAGCGAATGGCTCGAAATAAATGGAATTCCAATCGGATTTTCGCTAAAACGGCCAATTCATTACACGCCGATTTCAGATTCTGAATATTTTCGAGGTTGTTTTTCATTGTTATTCACACTTTATTTCACATATAGTCTTGTGTATTAGATTTATCTTCCATTGTTCTGTCTGTGTGTGTCAGTGTCGCTGTTTAATTCTGTCTCACTCACTCTCCTCGTATATCTGTCGGTGTCTGGAGCCATCTGCCAATGGAGAAGCAAAAAAAATCTTTATTACTCCTTCAAGGGAAGTGATTCCTCAGTGGCTCAAAGTATTCAAGAGATCAAGTGGGAATTTGAATCTAATTACTAATTAATTACCAAGACACCGCCGTACTTAATTTCCTCCGGCGACACGGAATTGAAAACTTCTGAATATAGATTAAAAATAAAATAAAATCAATAAAAAAGTGTCTCCGATCTTATAATATTGTAAAAAATACACGTGGTAGTTTACTTTAACGATGTATATAAATTTCGTGAATTTACATTTTCTTTACGTTTAAAACTATAAAGCTTTTGTGGTGAATCTTTACTAATATAATTACCTACGAACGCTACAATTTTTCGTTAGCATCAATTTATAACAAGCCTTTGAAGTCCTGCATCCTCAGTGCTTAAACTGGGTTTGATTTTTGACCACCAATAATACTTTACCGATAGCCTCGTTAATTTAAAACGTCAACCCGTCCTCAGACCAAGTCCATTCCATCCAGTGGTCGACCCTAAAGACGCATTCATCAATTTTATCATTTTATTGATAAAAATACGAATTTTCTCGAATATAAAATAATTTTGCTATATATTAGCAGACTGTTCATATTTATGCATTGGTTAGGTTAGGTGTTTAGGTTCTGTTGGCAATTATTTGTATTTGTAGTACGTGGGTGAAGCATTGACAGCGTTGTGGTTCGAACTAAAGTCGTCAGTGACGCACTTGTTTGAGAAGGGTTCGAAGGTCATCAGTCTTAGGTCGTTTGTAAACCGATTTTCATTCATAGACAAAGAGTTTAGTGTGTGCATGGAGTGAAGTTTGGCCTTTGTTTATGCTAATATATAAAAATATTAATTTAAATTTGAGAAAATATCCTATTTTGAGTGAACAGCATGTTAAAATTTATGAATGCGTCTTTGGAGTCGTCCGCTGGATGGAATGGAGTTAGTCTGAACACGGGTTGTAAAACGGAGACTTATGGATACCTTAAACCAGCAGTCTCGTTTTTAAAGTTTATTTGACAACGACTCAAAATTAATGTCCTTCGTTTACTAACTGTTCGAAGGAAAGGGAAGGCAGTATGATGAACAAATAAGACAGATAAAATAAGGATAAGAGGAATGATAATGGACTACATCAAACAAATAAATACAACATTTCTAGAATAGAATCGTGAATTGAACAAATATAATGAATTTTGTCCGAGTGAAACGCTACTGATCTTCCACTGAAACTTAACTCTACCCACCGTTTAATTTTTAAAAGCGTGAGAACATTACTTCATTGGATTTGCAGTTTTATTTAGCAGTAATGATCACTCCTAAATCCCCCTTCTCGTTTAGTTTCGTTAACTCTGACATCATTCAGTAACAGTCCTTCTCATCTTTGGGTTCAATACATTTTTTGACCTCGGATGAACAACATAAATCCTTGTACCAGTTAACCAAGACGCTAAAGGCGGATTGCAATATTAGTCGGCGGTCCATTGGTGCTGCAACTTTGCTCCCTCGTTGCAACAATCCCAGCGCGAACCGGGTGCTAGCATCGTTCACTATCTTCCCGGATTGCAGCAACGTTCATCATCTCTCTGGACTCCGGCCGGACGCCAGCAACGTCCACCTTCTCTCCGGACTACAGCAACCTTCACCATTCTCTGCGGACTCCAGCCGGACACCAACAACGTTCACCATTCTCTGCGGACTCCAGCCGGACGCCAGGCAACGTTCACCATCTCTGCGGACTCCAGCCGGACGCCAGGTAACGTTCACCATTCTCTGCGGACTCCAGTCGGACGCCAGCAACGTTCACCATTCTCTGCGGACTCCAGCCGGACGCCAGGCAACGTTCACCATCTCTGCGGACTCCAGCCGGACGCCAGGTAACGTTCACCATTCTCTGCGGACTCCAGTCGGACGCCAGCAACGTTCACTATTCTCTGCGGACTCCAGCCGGACGCCAGCAACGTTCACCATCTCTGCGGACTCCAGCCGGACGCCAGGTAACGTTCACCATCTCTGCGGACTCCAGCCGGACGCCAGCAACATTCACCATCTCTGCGGACTCCAGCCGGACGCCAGCAACTCCATTCTAGTTCTTAATTAATGCTCCTCGTTGCTTTCATTAATGGAGTGAAAATACTAAGGCCGATTCACCCGAGAGATTGATGATAGCACGACTAACGAGTCTCAGTATAAAGAAAATGTATATATCATATAATTATTTATTGCTATAATTCCTCCTGGAGGATGATTAGGGCGGTGCAGTGGTTAAGGATGGTGAGGAATATTTGCTACGAGGTAATTAGGGCCATCAAATATTTCGGGATCTTGGGGGTATATTTGCCAGGAGGTTATATGGGCAATGATATGTTTTGGGTTGAAATGGTATATTTGCTACGAAGTTGATCAGGACCATGAAATGCTTAGGGTCGTTGAAGTGGGTGTGTGTGTGTGTGTGTGTGTGTGTACACACTCATTATATATATATATATATATATGTCGTACCTAGTAGCCAGAACGCACTTCTCAGCCTACTATGCAAGGCCCGATTTGCCTAATAAGCCAAGTTTTCATGAATTAATGTTTTTTAATATATATATATATATATATATATATATATATATATATATATATATATATATATATATATATATATATATATATATATATATATATATAAAATATTGCGCACACGATTTAAACCGAAAACGCGTTTAGCATTCTCTATTTTTCAAATGTGGTTTTTCTGCATACTTGGATCAGTGTTTTTGTGATCATTGTTGCATATATGATGCATGTGTATATATATAATATGATGCTGTACCTAATAGTCAAACTATTTGGCCAAGTATGCAAGGCCCGATTTGCCTAACAAGCAGAGTTTTCCAAGAATTATATACATCTCTATTTTTTCCCCTTGTGGAATGATGCAGCTTTTCTTTATATTAAATGATTTTATTTTTGTTTGAGTTGAAACTAACGTAGAAATATGACCAAACCTAAGTTATCTAACATAATTAAGTTAGTAATTTATGTTCCTAATAAAATAATAATAATTCAGGTAA
>NC_091165.1:21748292-21764033 GCF_040958095.1 Procambarus clarkii
AAATGAGATTCGAACACAGGATGAGAGCCAAACACTGTTCACAAGCAATTCGAACGTAATCATATGCACGTCATGTGCAAAAAAAAAAATCCATTCTGAAAAAGAACCATTGCTATTAGGACGAGCTTTGACGAGGACAGCGTACAATTCTCTGTCTTCCCTTTCTCAAATTCCATGACATTTTGTGTGCTTTCATTCTATGCGTACGGTACATATTTACACATTAATTATTACGCCGTGATGTTTAAATCTCTGACCCCTACACTCTAATGTTGTATATCTATATTTTGGTCATTGTATTGTTTTCAAACTGTCAGTGCTGTTGACATATCAGAACCAGAATCCGGATTAGGTAAAACTAGGCAAGGATGAGCCGAGTTAGGTTATTTGGGATTAGACTTGGAAATCTTTTAACCCAAAGAAAACCGATAGCAAGCAGTCATATATACGAAATGATTATGTAACTATGGAGTTAGTTTATTCATAAGAATATAAAGGAAACTTCAGAAGCCCTATTGGTCAATATGAGGCGGCTCTTATTTATATCCACCCACACTCATTTACATGTATGTCTAACCTACGCTTGAAACACTACATCGGTTCTACGTCTATTATGATATTACCCAGTAATTTGCTCGATAAATCTGCAACTCTGTTTCCAAATTAATATTTTCAAGCTCGCTTTCTCTCGCCACCTGAAGGAATACATAGCCATCTGTTGCAATCATTGCTATCATTGATTTTGAATTTGAAGTGATTTCTTGGGTTAGTATGTTTGCATTTTATTTAAACCATTACATTTATATACAAGATTTACACGGATTAAGCTCTCTCTGATACCGAGTCCTTTGTGTGTAAATTTTCGGCTTTAAACTCTAGATCTTCTGTTCTAGAGAATATTACGTTGAATATTACTTTCATATATACGTTGCCAATTGCCCTTAGAATCTTGTATGCCGTTATCATATCCACACTCAGGACTTTTTTTCTCGCCAGTGTGGTGATGTTCTGTTTCCAAAATCTTAACTTGAAATACAGTCTCGTCATCTCTGGAACGAAACTTGTTGCATGTCTCAGGGAGTTTTATTGTTTTGATATGATTTTTTTTTCTCAAACACGAATGTGTTTATTGACATGGTGTAGAAGGTGACAGCTTGGAGCTTCCCAGTGTGGCACAATATCCTACAGGAAAAGCTAATCCTACGTTTAATGAACCTTTTCAAATTGAACTTAGCGTTGAACTTAGGTACTCGTGGATTTTATTTTACCCATTGGGTCGAGAATAGAACGGCAACGTTGATGCGTTTTCTGCTCCGTTCTCAAAGGTTTAACCTATGCGTCGAATTTCCCTATTTATTCAATCAACGTACCGAGGCAGCTGCAGTTGCTTGGCCTGCGCAGGCGGCCTCCGTTTACCTGTGAATTCCAATGCAAATACTCGGCATAGTTTGACTGGAGTGTGAAGTATTGCTTATAAACGAGTGCATCCAAGAACCATTTTGACTTTTCAATTTTCTTCGCTATAGCTCGTGCGTTTCTCTCTCTTTCTCTTTGGTTCTTCCTGCTGAGAGAAGCGTAAGTGGTTGTATAATCTATAGTTCGCATGAGGGCTTGGGAATATTCGGCAACAATTTTTGTCTAGTTATAATCTTTGTAAGGACATTTACGGTCAAATAAATGTTTGTGTTTCTTTTATTTCCATTTTTTTCACCGTTTAGGTTTCAAAGTTTTGGGTGTTTTAGGAATCAAAGTCTGGACCCTTAGGACTACGAAATCAGAGCACTTTCCATTCGGCTGTGAGGACACGTGTGAGTGTGTGTGAATATTCACCTATTTGTACTCGATCAATTTTATCTCCAGGATCGAGCTTAGGGTTATCAACCCGGCCATTATAGTCGCTGGTTGTCAGCTGCAATGACTCGTGACCTATTTATCTATCATATTTACTGTTAAAACAATAGATGGCGTTCGCCTCTGCAACCTGCTCCTTTCGTTTTTCCAACTCGGCTTACGCCAAAAGGGAACTTTCTGAAATCTGTTATACATCCATGTTTCACGCTTCCTTCCATGCCCCCATGTTTATCGATATTCAATGTGAATATTTCTCCTTTATCCACTCTGACAATTCCCCTTAAGTATTTTATCCCTATCAAGGCTTGCGTGTGTGTCTCCTCACTTCTAGTGTCGTCAGGTATAGTGCATTCAATCATTCTTGATATCACATTCCTAGCAATTCAGTGTTGAGCCTCGTCCCAAAATTTGAAAGGTTTTGAGTTTGTGTTTTTTTTCTACATTTGGCTCTTTGATGGGGCAGGATACTTTAAAACGGTGTGTCGTTGATGCTATAAAGCTTTACAAATGTCTCCTTATTTAGGTTTCTGATTTATGCTCTGACTTTTGCTGGTATACAGTATTCTGCGGGTGTCATCCTGCTTATGAGCCAGTGGAATTAGGTTTGGAATAAGTTCATTCTTACGTCTTTTTCTCTAGGCGTTAGTAGAAGGTAGTTTCCCTTCATTGTGTACAGTCCTTTTAGTCTCTTCTCACCTGTTCCCACATCCATCTCAATACACTTGCTGATGTTGAAATACAGTAGCCATTTCTCGGACCAACTCTGCAGCTTCCCCAAGTCATCTTGAAGAATCGTATAATGTCATTCCTCTTCTCATTAATTTTGCATCGTCTGGAAATATCGAGATGTAAAACTATTCCTGTAGATTTGTCATTCACATATGAGAAATAGTAGGGGTCCCATCACCGCTCTTTCAGGTACTCTGCTTGTTAAAAAAAGTAACAAGCGAAGTACTCGCTGGCTGACTCCTGTCTGTTAGGTATTCCCTCATCCATGTAAGTTACTCCCGCCTACCTCACACTTTTGTACATAATTTTTTGGGGTAACGTTCTCTGTCAAATATTTTTTAGTATGTTTAGAAATAATAATCTTCCCAACCTGCTCAGCCTGGGGTCAGATTCACGAAGCAGTTACGCAAGCACTTACGAAAATGTACATCTTTCCTCAATATTTCGCGGCTTTGTTTACAATTATTAAACAGTTAATGACTGTTTAATAATTGTACGAAGCACTGACTACGAAGCACCAGGAGACTGATTATAACAATAACAACAGTTAATTGGGAAGTTTTCATGTTTGCAAACTGCTTAATAAATGTAACCAAAGCCGTCAAAAATTGAGGAAAGATGTACACGTTCGTAAGTTCTTCCGTAACTGTTTCGTTAATCTAGCCCCCTGGTTTATTTTCGTTACTTTATCATAGATTTTGCCCTTCTCCTAGAGCTATGTTGATGTTCGTTGACATACCTAATTCTCTCTAGGTGTTCAAATATTATTATTATTATTATTATTATTATTATTATTATTATTATTATTATTATTATTATTATTATTATTATTATTATGAGTACTTTCTAGGGGCTATTTTGCAGTGCCACTGGACTATAAAAAAGTGGCTTCTTTTGTATCTCCTTAAAAACAGGTACTACAGTTGCCTTCTTCCAGCTTCTGGGCAGTTCTCCCTTTATATATCAATCATTAAAGTTCAATGCTACGTATATACCGAGTGCCTGTGCAGTTTCTTTTAACATCCATGTTGATGCGTCATCTTGTCCAGTAGCGTCAGTTTCTTCTAGAGTTGCTAGTTGTTTCCTTGTTTCCTTTGCAGTTAATATATGTTACTTGTTTACTAATGTTACTATATATAAAAGTTTCTCACCTAAGGCTCATCAAAAACACTTTCTCACCTAAGGTTGACTCGTAGCACAGGGGAGCAATTCTGGCTCAGTTGTGAAACATGTTGTGATAAATAGCTTTAAGTTCCTCGCAAGTTTCCTTATTTCATCCTAGATGTACCCACCTAGACGTGCTTCGCAGGGGAGAGCAAAACTCCTGGTCCCCGCCTTCCAAACATTCGAAGGTCACTGTTATGACTCGCTTCACACTTTTTTATTATATTTTTCATTACAATTTTTGTATCGATTTAAGTTCGTTCACTTCTGTACGTCTAAGCTAACTAACGTTGTTGTTGTTTTAGATTCAGCTAATTGGAACAAAAGGTGACAAGTAGCACGGGTTATGGTGAGCCCGTAGTGGACTTCGTTGACCGAACACAACCTTCGTCTTGCTTATTCCAATCATTGACGACTCAAATGATGGAAAATATCTTTCTGACTAATGTGATAAAATTATATCTGTGGTTTCTAAAGAATCTAATTTCCATGTAGTGTGTGTGTGTGTGTGTGTGTGTGTGTGTGTGTGTGTGTGTGTGTGTGTGTGTGTGTGTGTGTGTGTGTGTGTGTGTGTGTGTGTGTATGTGTGTGTGTGTGCGCGCGCGCACCTAGCTGTACTCGCCTAGTTGTCCTTGCCTACACCTAGGGGTTGAGCTCTGGTTCTTTGGGCCCGCCTCGCAACTTTGTTTTTACACACACGCACGCCCAAAACAGCCCGTAGCAGCTGTCTAACTCCCAGGTACCTATTTACTGCTAGGTGATCAGGGGCATCAGGGTAAAAGAAACTCCTCTGCCCATTTGTTTCCGCCTTCGCCGGGGGTCGAACCCGGACCCTTAGGACTACGAATCCCAAGCGCTGTCGACTCAGCCGTCAGGCCCCTGTGTACTTACCTAGTAATTATGTGAGTACACAGGCGCCTGACGGCTGAGTGGACAGTGTGTGTGTGTGTGTGTGTGTGTGTGTGTGTGTGTGTGTGTGTGTGTGTGTGTGTGTGTGTGTGTGTGTGTGTGTGTGTGTGTGTGTGTGTGTGTAAGAGAATATAACTTTAAGCAAAAGAAAGTCACAAGAAGCAAACGTCTCATAAGGCAAGGCTAAAGACTGGCATTACTTCGAAAATAGGTGAAGAAGATTGTACCTAGTTCCCCCCCCCCCATCGCTCCCCCACCCCTCCAAAAAAAAAAATAGGTAACAACGCTGAATAGATGCATCTAATTACGCTGATAACACTAATTAATCTGATTACCGTGAAATTTAGTGCCGTGCGTGCGCGCACAAACAGAGTGGATGTTTCCACACATTGAAAATGTTCTTGAACAGTAAACAATTGCATTATGCGCTTACTTGGTTTTGTTTAAGTGGGAAAAGCAATTGAAAAAACATTCGCCATTCAATTAATATTTAAAGATAATATATTATCTTTTTGTGACTGGTAAAAATGCTCGCTAAAGTTATCTCAAAATATAAATTGTGCATCGCGCCCGAGTTCATATGAACAAAAAATAGGTGATTTATATATAGATGACACTAAATTAAACTGAATCAAACAATTGGTAATTCATTCGTTTTACCTATTATTTATTTCACTCCTAAAGAACAACAAAAAATAATTATTTCCTAATCAAGTAATTGGGTGATTAGTTGGAATTTTAGTGACGTGTTCAATAATTTAAACTACTGATTTCTAATGAGGAACATTTCGTTGATTTAATCCTTGAGGTACGAGAAGTGGATATTCCTTTTGTTGCTTTTGAAACACACACACACACACACACACACACACACACACACACACACACACACACACACACACACACACACACACACACACACACACACACACACACACACACACATTCACACTCAATTTCACATAATTTCACATAAGTGATCAAATTTCACATAATTTCACACACAGTTTCAAGTGTAGATATGATAGAGCCCAATACGCTCAGGAACCTGTACACCAGTTGATTGACAGTTGAGAGGCGGGACCAAAGAGCCAGAGCTCAACCCCCGCAAGCACATATAGGTGAGTTTATATAGGTGAGTACATCATCATCTGTGTTAGAGAATCTAAATGTATGACAATGAGTTACATTCATTCTTCTCTATCTACCTCTATCTATCTTTATCTGTATCCAGCATTAGCCAGGCGTCTAACGCTGTCTTAAATCATTCATTGTTCATCATTTAGGTATGATAAAAGTTTCTAATTACTGACGTGTAATTAATGGAGGGAGGGAATTATCAGGGGGGGAAAAACGTCACTCTATTACGACTAAATAGCATTTGGAAAGGGTCAGGATAAGGATTTGGGATGGGACGGGGGAAAAAGGAATGGTGCCCAACTACTTGGACAGTCGGGGATTGAACTCCGACCTGCATGAAGCGAGACCGTTGCTGTACCGTCCAACCCAAGTGGTTGGGTTCCATGGGTGATCAAATGTTTGAATTGTAAATTATTTAACATCCGATAACATCTAGTTCTTCCCCGACTCTATCCAGACAAGTTTCCAAACTCTTTTACCTGCAATTATCACTGCCGGATCTAGTAAGGGATATTATACATTAATTCTTTCCTATATTTGGCATCTCGGTGATACATACACCAAACTTGCGACTTCTTTGCGAACCTTGCAACATTAAATTTAACACTGCAGGAGTAGTTAACACACTGGATGTTATCTTGCTCATAACCTGCACATGAGACATTCAACCTCGTCCTGAGGAGCGCATGAGTAACATCAAGGTGCTGAATCAGACTCCCCTAGGAGCACCTCCCCCCCCCCTCCGCCCCCCCAAAAAGAATTAGCCCTGAGGAGAAAAAATAGATCGAGCATGCAAATAAAAAAAACGACATCCATCAAGATTTATATAATTTGGTTGCCATAAGTCAAAAAGGTTTCAATAATGTGATTTGTATTATTCTCTCAATACTGTTTGTATTATTATGATTATTATAATTATTATAATTTTTAATATTATGGGAAAATGGCACCATTACGCCACCCTGCAGATAACTCTTCGTTCCGTTAATGTATTTTGGTGGGCTGTGTCGGTTTGTGTTAACTTGTTTGAAGGACGTTGTTTGTTGTACGTTAACAATAACAGTAGGAACAACGTCGGTCACAGCCACACCGTTGGCAACCACACCAAGAATGAGGTTAATGAAGAGGTAAAAAAAAAAAATCAAACATTTAGCAGAGTTTCCGACCGCACAAACATCCGTCCATATATAAATATTTAATATTAGTTTACTTAAAATGAGCGTATAATTACGCGGAAAATAATTTTGATGTGTCGCTCTATTAAAATGCCATTATTCTTCAAAATTCTGGCCAAATATATATCAAATTGTGATGACGTAACAAAATGGATAATTTATTCAGATTTTAACACGATTTTTTTTTTATTATATATGCTTGCAGAGTTGATTACTTACAAATATTTGCTTTGTGCCCTATTTTGTGCGTGTGGGCGGGCGCGCCTGAGTAACACTTTATGGGTAAACTTTAAATTATACTGGGAACTTTAATTAAGGAGTACGAGACTGTGAATCAATGGTCTCGGTGGCGCACTTGCCGAAACCACAGAATCGATTGTAGAAACTCGAAACCATCAAGAAAAAATCAAGTCGATTATAAAATCGACTTAATTATGGTCCAGGACGGATCGAAACGTCGTCGTCTCTACATCTTCTGGTATTTGATTTGGTCATCGTATCTTCAGTCACGTTATTGAGACTCATCGTCTGTACAGAATCCATGTAGGAGGATATGAGGAATATCCAGGAGCAGCCGTAGGCCTCCACAATGCATCCAAATTTGACGTTCTCCCCCAATACAGATATCACTGGCCAAATAAAAACTGTTCTTCCTGAAATTTGCATCGTTGAGTCAGCAAACTGGACTCTTTTGGGTGTCCCCGTTGGCCCACAAGCAATCGAAGAGGCACTGGATGCCACAATCATCGAGCTAAGAAGGATGTAGAACAGAATTGACATGATTAATGCTCTCTTCCTGCTGACAAGATGCCTATCTATCCCTTAGGTAATTTATTTTGAGATGTGTTCCATCCCACAGCAGTGCTATTACCCTCCTGAAGTCCATGCTCGAGGAAGTTCTGAACATCTGATTGGACGACTCACCATTGGAGCAAGAAACCCTCCTCGTAAGATTCGATGGCCTTGGCGCCCGCATAATGCAAAATAATCTCAAAAAACATGTAATTTGGTTATGCATAAGTATCCAATAGAAAATTAAACGAAAGATCCGAACGCTTGCGCCTCTCAACACCAAGGAAATACAGAAGATGATCATTGATTGATTGATGAAAGTTAAGCCACCCAAGAGGTGGCATGGGCATGAATATTGTGGTATTGGTATTTTTTTTTAATAAATGTATACTGTGTGCTGAGGTCGCATTTAATCCTCAGGCTGCTATCGCGGGAGAGGAAACTGCTTGACAGTATTCATGAGGGTGTCCAGCTGCTGGAAGAACAGCATATTTGATTGATGAAGATTAAGCCACCCCAAGAGGTGGCACGGACTTGAATAGCCCGTAAAGAATAACATAGTTCGGGATTATATACTCAACTACACCCGACTAGACAAAGAACCATGAGTTAAACATCGTTTAATGGATGTGACATGAAGGTACAAAAGTTGACGAATCCGGAACTCTACTGAGTGTTCGTGCTCAGTAGAAGGGCTTGTGTGTGCAGGCACTGAGGAATATATATATATATATATATATATATATATATATATATATATATATATATATATATATATATATATATATATATATATATATATATATATATATATAATATATATATATATATATTAGTATATTTTGGTAGCAGTCTTTCCTGTAGACATATATTATTAAATATGACCGAAAAAGTAAGATTAATAATTCTAACACGAATTTAATCAATCTTTCGTACATTTCTTTTCACTGTTGGAGGTAAATCAAAAATCAATTCTCCAAAATTCATTTTTATTTCTAGTCTGACGCGACACGAGCGCGTTTCGTAAAACTTATTACATTTTCAAAGACTTTAGTTTACAAATACACAACTGAATAGAACTTACGCATCTCCGATTTTATATCTACATTTTAGTGAGGTGGATGGGGTGAGGTGGCATTAATAGGGTATTAATTTCATCAACACTAGACAGAACAAGAGGTGGCATTAATAGGGTATTAATTTCATCAACACAAGACAGAACACGAAACAATGGGTATTGAATAGAAGTGTATGTAGAAAGCCTATTGGTCCATATTTCTTGATGCTTCTATATTGGAGCGGAGTCTTGAGGTGGGTAGAATATAGTTGTGCATTAATTGGCTGTTGATTGCTGGTGTTGACTTCTTGACGTGTAGTGCCTCGCAAACGTCAAGCCGCCTGCTATCGCTGTATCTATCGATGATTTCTGTGTTGTTTACTAGGATTTCTCTGGCGATGGTTTGGTTGTGGGAAGAGATTATATGTTCCTTAATGGAGCCCTGTTGCTTATGCATCGTTAAACGCCTAGAAAGAGATGTTGTTGTCTTGCCTATATACTGGGTTTTTTGGAGCTTACAGTCCCCAAGAGGGCATTTGAAGGCATAGACGACGTTAGTCTCTTTTAAAGCGTTCTGTTTTGTGTCTGGAGAGTTTCTCATGAGTAGGCTGGCCGTTTTTCTGGTTTTATAGTAAATCGTCAGTTGTATCCTCTGATTTTTGTCTGTAGGGATAACGTTTCTATTAACAATATCTTTCAGGACCCTTTCCTCCGTTTTATGAGCTGTGGAAAAGAAGTTCCAGTAAAATAGTCTAATAGGGGGTATAGGTGTTGTGTTAGTTGTCTCTTCAGAGGTTGCATGGCTTTTCACTTTCCTTCTTATGATGTCTTCGACGAAACCATTGGAGAAGCCGTTGTTGACTAGGACCTGCCTTACCCTACAGTGTTCTTCGTCGACTTGCTTCCATTCTGAGCTGTGGCTGAGAGCACGGTCGACATATGCGTTAACAACACTCCTCTTGTACCTGTCTGGGCAGTCGCTGTTGGCATTTAGGCACATTCCTATGTTCGTTTCCTTAGTGTAGACTGCAGTGTGGAAACCTCCGCTCTTTTCCATGACTGTTACATCTAGAAAGGGCAGCTTCCCATCCTTTTCCATCTCGTAAGTGAAACGCAGCACGGAACTCTGCTCAAATGCCTCCTTCAGCTCCTGCAGATGTCTGACATCAGGTACCTGTGTAAAAATGTCAACATACCTGCAGTATATGGCCGGTTTCAAGTTCAATTCTCCAATGAATTTTGGAGAATTGATTTTTGATTTACCTCCAACAGTGAAAAGAAATGTACGAAAGATTGAGAAAATTCGTGTTAGAATTATTAATCTTACTTTTTCGGTCATATTTAATAATATATATATATATATATATATATATTATATTTATTATTATTATTATTTCAACCGAATATATATATCCAATATTTGAATCTAGTCGGAGCTATTCAGCATTTCACTAATCACCAAGCAAAACTTTATAATTTAAATACCCTTTAATTGAACTATAAATTAGAAGTAAAAATTTACCACATTCTGTAGACACAAAATAAGAAAATTAATCACCCAAAACTTTGCATGAAGAAAAATTTGCGTAGATCGTCACATGATCGCACAAACCTCATCAACGCCATTAAAAGATTCCCCAAAACTGTGTGATATTAATGAATGTCGCTCTTCACCCTCATCTTCTCCCCACCACTTCCCCCCCTCCTCCCCACCACACTTCCCCCTCCTCCCCACCACACTCCCTCCTCCCCTTCCTCCTTACAGCTCTGAGATTCTGGGAAGTAAATCGGCGAATGAATGAACCGAATTTCGGTTAAGAAAATAATTACTGCTCGTTCTGAATAAGAGACCGGCTGGAGGAATAAAAATTGGTGCGGATAATTTCCATTGAAACAGGAACCTGATCATCGACTCAACTCTTGACAGCCTGGAGTCGAGTTCTGCCGAATCTGGAGTTCAGCCGAATCTGGAGTTCAGCCGAATCTGGAGTTCTGCCGAATCTGGAGTTCAGCCGAATCTGGAGTTCAGCCGAATCTGGAGTTCAGCCGAATCTGGAGTTCAGCCGAATCTGGAGTTCAGCCGAATCTGGAGTTCAGCCGAATCTAGAGTTCAGCCGAATCTGGAGTTCAGCCGAATCTGGAGTTCAGCCGAATCTGGAGTTCAGCCGAATGCTTGCGTGAGTTTCCTCAAGAAAATCATACCTACACAGACCCCCCCCCCCCTTCCCTTGTCATTAAGATGAAAGTCGCCATACCCGCCTTAAAAAATCTAAACTATGCTATTTCTAATATTTATTTTATTAATTTGCTGTGCCAATAGCCAAATTTTAATGAGGAACTGCTGGAACTCGCGTAAATGATTTAAAACTGAGAGGGTGAATTTCCATGTGCATTCGTAATTTACGGGTTTGGAAACTTCGATCACGTTCTGGTGTTCACTGTGTGTTCTATAGTGGTTGGGTGAACATGTGAACTCCTGTATATAGAGTGGTTGGGTGTCCCTGGGAAGTCTCACTAAAGTAGTTAGGTAGTTTAAACAGGGGGGGGGACAATAGATACAGTTTGAACAGGGAACAATAGATACAGTTTGAACAGGGGACAATAGATATAATTTGAACAGGGAACATAAGATACAGTTTGAACAGGTGACAATAGATACAGTTTGAACAGGCGACAATAGATACAGTTTGAACAGGCGACAATAGATACAGTTTGAACAGGGGACAAGAGATATAGTTTGAACAGGGGACAAGATATATAAAAAAATCTTACGGTCTATTACAGACCCGGGGAACGCCGGATACCCTTTTCCCAATGTCCGTGTGTCCGTGTCAAGCACGGACTCCCACAAAGCCCGCAGCATCGCCAGTAACTTTACGACCTGGCACGTACTTGGCCATTCTGGACGCCGGCTTGCAGGTCTCTTCATACCCGCTATGTAAATCAGGCTGTTTATGCTTCTTTTATATATTCGCCAACACATGTCAGGCGTGACTCAAGGATGGGTACACTCTCTCGCCCGGGACACACTCCATGGATTATATTCCTTTCCTATTTAGTGTGACTGGAATAAGACAGACACACACACACACACACACACACACACACACACACACACACACACACACACACACACACACACACACACACACACACACACACACACACACACACACACATAGACAGTCTATTTAACACAAGGGGAACACATACAAGGGGACACAGGTGGAAACTC
Source organism: Procambarus clarkii (assembly GCF_040958095.1). NCBI lineage: Eukaryota > Metazoa > Arthropoda > Malacostraca > Decapoda > Cambaridae > Procambarus > Procambarus clarkii. The sequence goes on from NC_091165.1 coordinate 21,760,345, forward strand.
AGTGCCCAAATGAGCCACAGAGATATTAGAAAGAACATTTTTAGTGTCAGAGTGGTTGACAAATGGAATGCATTAGGAAGAGATGTGGTGGAGGCTGACTCCATACACAGTTTCAAGTGTAGATATGATAGAGCCCAATAGGCTCAGGAATCTGTACACCTGTTGATTGACGGTTGAGAGGCGGGAGGAAAGAGCCAGAGCTCAACCCCCGCAAACACAACTAGGTGAGTACAACTAGGTGAGTACACACACACACACACACACACACACACACACACACACACACACACGCACACACACACACACACACACACACACACACACGTGAAAATACAAACCAGTAAAGGTGCTTTATGTATAAATTTACAAACACAAACTCGGGCAGAATTTTGTGATTGATCCTACACACCAAAAAGACAATGAAGACCCGTTCTTAAGAAAGAAAAAAACAGGCTTCTCTCTAGGGTAAGGTAGAAGTATTTTTTTATCCTTTTCTCTTGTTTTCTTCCTCTTGTTCTAGTTCTTTACATAAATCTTTGTTTTATTAGTGTTTCTTTGTATTGATTTCGTTATTGAGTTGAGATATCTGTAGTAGTGATGAGATTCGATACTTTTGTTGAGTACTGTTGTGTGTTATTCATGAATAGGTGTTGTGTTGTCTATGTCGCCAGCCTCAGCCCAAAATGTCACCCATTGTGTTCTTTTTTATTCTTCACTATCGTCTATGTCGCTTCAATGGTCCTGTGTGTGTGTGTGTGTGTGTGTGTGTGTGTGTGTGTGTGTGTGTGTGTGTGTGTGTGTGTGTGTGTGTGTGTGTGTGTGTGTGTGTGTGTGTGTGTATAATTTGTTATTATTCATTGCCTTAGTAAACTACAATGTTTATCATATCACTGTCTCTTTTAATCCATAATATTTTCGATTGCCTGTTCGATATACTCTGTCTTTCCGTCTTGCTGTTTCTCTGGGTCTCTCTGTCTGTGTTTGTCTGTCTGTCTGTCTCTGTCTGTCTCTGTCTGTCTCTGTCTGTCTCTGTCTGTCTGTCTGTCTGTCTGTCTGTCTGTCTGTCTCTCTCTCTCTCTCTCTCTCTCTCTCTCTCTCTCTCTCTCTCTCTCTCTCTCTCTCTCTCTCTCTCTCTCTCTCTCTCTCTCTCTCTCTCTCTCTCTCTCTCTCTCTCTCTCTCGTTCGTTCGGTCGGTAGGTCGGTCGGTCGGTCGGTCGGTCGGTCGGTCGGTCTGTATGAAAGTACAAAGCAGAGCCGAGGATAATCGAGACACAAAAATCAGAGTAAAGTTAAGCACAACGTGAAAGCGAGACTTAAACACATTAACCTCCCCTTTTATCTTTCGTCGCTTCCTGCTTTCTCTAGACTTTCCTAATTTCCAGTCTCTCCTCGCTTCTCTCACTTTACTCCCTACGTTAATCAAAAGTAAATGGATAAACGCTTTAAAAGGTCAGAAGCCGCATCGTCTGGACGTTATATATTCAGTGTAGCGACGTTTATAAACGAAGTTTTCCTATTTCATGCCCTCATATCCCCATACCCCTCAACTGCATCTTCCCTTTCTCCCTCTTTCTGTCTCTCCCTCCGTCCATTCCTTCCCTCTTTTCACACGTACCTCTTTCCTGCCTTTTCTGCATTCTACCCCCCCCCCTCCCCTCATTCTCGTTTGCAGTTTCTTTTCTCGTTCAAATGTCCTTTCTCTCCTTACCATCATTCGTTTTTTTCCATTCCTCATTGTGGGATGCCTCAGAGGCTCATAGGGTTCATTGTAGTATAGAAATTCTAATAGTTACCTTGATGTTTTGGAAAACGGTAAATACAGTAATTTTACAGGTTAGATAATGGTAATTTGTTGATTAAATTCAACGAAAATTTGTTGCACTGCAGAGGCCTAGATACATTGCAGAATATGAGTGTGTGATGGCTAGTGCAGTTTCAACGTAAATAAATGTAAATTTCTGTGTTTTGGCAGATATATTGGTGCTGTGTATCGATTTAAGAATACAAGTATATGGTATTTTGTTGTGAAACAGACTTAGGTGTAAATGTTAACAATTACCTCAAAGAGTGAAATACGTAGCAAAGCATGGACTTAATAAATTTGGATTCTTTTTATTTATGTATAAAACCTTTATTCATACAAAGTAAAGTATAACCTTTAGGTATATATTGCTCAAGTAAAGCTGGCATATATTGATTATACCCTAAAATTTTGGTCAATAAATTGCAGGACGAATATAACATTCACAGAATTATTACACAGTTAATCCCCTTACATTAGAAATCTCTCTCGAGGAGAATATAACGTAGAATAAACTTTAGAACAAGGGGACGATTTTATTAAAATTTAGAAGTAGAGGAAACACATTTACAAGGAGGATATAAACATCATCTAGAAAATCTCAAACCAGGTAAGATCTCTTACCAAAGGTAAAAAAAAAGAGATAAACCGCCACCTAAAAAGAATGCAATAATTTATTTGTATGGAAATGCATATGACCATAAAATAGAAGAAATGATAGAGGCATATTACCCCCATTCAGGGGTAGCCCCCAAATTATACACATCCAAATTCATTTATATACATGATAATAGGGTGGTACAGAAAGGCAACAAATTGTTAGATAGCATTGTTGAGGTTAACAATTTAATAAATTTTCGTAAATGGGATTGACGGTTACATTAATACAAATATTTTTTTCTAAATGGGGCCTCGTATGTATGAAAAGACTTATTATAGTGATTCTAACTTACAAGAGATATGTTAATCTTTAGTTTTCTCGTGGTCCTGTTATGCCCAAAATATAGTATTTAGTCCAGTTTAGAAAACAATTCTATGTAATAGATATAAATTAGAATTAAAATATACAGATGAAGGAGGACACAGTTAACACAAGAAATTAAGGTCTTATACGAAGAATGATGAAAAACAGCTTAATTGACTTTAATTGAAGATGAAGAATTGATGAGACGCATGACCGATATATATATGGAGTTAGATACATTGATGTAAAAGGAGATATTGTAAATAGGGTGTTAAATTCATCAACACAAAATTGTACACCAGACAGTGGATAAAAAATTGGATGAGTATGGATGCAGAAAAGACCTTTGGTGTATATAATGGTTTAGGAATAGTATTATGTATTTATGTAACAGTGGATAATAGACCTGCCGGTTTCTTCATTATTCTTACCTTTTCTCGTATTCTTTCCACGTAACCATTCCCTTATCTTTCTTTTCTGTTCCCCGTTTCACCTCTTTTTTTTCTCCCTTACTTCTCTTTTGATTTTCTCCTTTAAACTCCCTTCTTCCCACTCCCCAAACAATACGGAATGTTTACGGAACAAACGAGAAACAAGAGAGAATGACAGGAAACACACCTGAGCTTATAAACCTAACCCGATGTTAAACCTTTCGTTTCGCAGAAAACTTTCCCTTCCTCTCTCTCTCTCCCCCTCCCCCTCCCTTCTCTCTCTCCCCCTCCCCCTCCCTTCTCTCTCTCCCCCTCCCCTCCCTCTCCCCCTCCCCCTACCTCTCTCTCTCCCCCTCCCTTCTCTCTCTCCTCCTCCCTCTCTCTCTCCTCCTCCCTCTCTCTCTCTCCTCCTCCCCTCTCTCTCTCTCCTCCTCCCTCTCTCTCTCTCCCCCTCCATCTCTCTCTCCTCCTCCCTCTCTCTCTCTCCCCCTCC